>NC_142803.1:61327671-61375434 GCF_049724085.1 Artemia sp. Qi Xiang Cuo | reverse complement strand
GCTTTCATCAGCCCGGAGTAAGATTTTCAAGTCACGAAGATCCAAACGGAAAGTCTTTTCCTTCTTCATCTACGGAAACACATGGAAAGGGGTTCCGGATTTGCTTTCCATGTCGCAAAAACCGCCCTGTAAGCTAAACAACCCAAAAACAAACGTGGTCAATGACTGGTTAGCAAATCACGATTTGCGAATGACCAAAAGTCTGAGTTCTTACGTAAAAATCTACGTTTAACTTCAATGGTCATTATAATGCTACTATAATTTGCGATCAAGCCAGTGATTTGTATAAAATGCATCAAAGAATTAACTTTACAGGAATTTTCAACTCACTGGAAAAAACCGTGATACAGCTTGAATTAGTTATCAATGCAAACTGTTCAAGACAGCTAATGTGGCCTTGGACATGGTTCAAAACAAACCACAGATGTTAAAAGTATATATGAACATATGTTTTATACATTAATAGGTTTAATAGGAATTATTGGATTTTGCTCTAATTTGGCTGTCTCTACGATTTCCAGTCACTGAAGGTCCCAGTGACGGCCGTAATTTTGGAACCCTCCGACTAGCTCAAGACCGGATTTCACTTTTGAGATTGCCAGTTTGTTTAAAATAGTCCAACTATCAGATAACAAAATTTCGTGGTCAGCGTACCTTCCGCCCTAGAGCCCGGGGAAGGGATTGTAACTTATGCCCTGGGGGCATATATAGTTTTATGGGAGAAGTAGTCGTATAAACCTCGGAGGGAATTCAAATGATTAGAAATTGAAAGTTATAATTCCCTTTTTAAGAGTAAAAAAGGACCCAATTGCAACTACCCCCTCCCCCCAAGCCAACCCTCTTTTCTCCAAATGTGTCCTATTGAATTTTTATATAGCCATTTTGTTCAAAATAGACCAAAGATAATATAACAAAGACTCCAGGGATAACACAGCCGACCATCCTAGGGGAAAGTGTTGTAAACTATGCCTCGGGGGAATATAAGGTTTTTATGGAAGACGTGGATGTATAAACTTCGGAGGGGGTCATTCAATTTAAAATCAAAATTTATAGTGTCGTTTTTAAGAGTCAAAAGTGATCAGAGGCCAACTAACCTCCCCCCCCTCCCCCCCCAGGCCTCTTTTTACCAAATGCATCTGATAAAAATTTTTAGATAGTTAATTTGTTCAAAATAGTTTAAAAATGAGATATCAAAAACTCAGGGGTCAATACAGCCCCCCCAGAACCAAGAGAAAGTGTTGTAAGTTATGCCCCTGGGCAGATAAGGTTTTTGTAAGGGGTTGTCGCATAAACCTCAGAGTTGGCTCATTCGATTGGTAATTAAAATTTATATTTACCTTTTTAACAGTCATTAAAACTGATCAGCGGAAAACTACACCCCCCCCCCTTTCCCCAAATGTATCCGATTAAAAGTTTGATCGTGGTTTACCTTGTCATTGTTACATTCTCTTGATGTTTCAAAGTTCATTTTAGATTTTTTTGTTGAAATGTAAGAGATGGATTATTTCAGTAGTGTTTTGTAGTGGTTTACCTTGTCACAGTTACATTCTCTTGATGTTTCAAAGTTCATTTTAGATTTTTTTGTTGAAATGCAAGAGTTGAAATATTTCAGTAGTGTTTTGTCGGGGCTTACCTTGTCACTGTTACATTCTCTTGATGTTTCAAAGTTCATTTTTTGATTTTTTTCATTGAAATGTAAGAGTTAGATTATTTCAGTAGTGTTTGTCGCGGTTTACCTTGTCACTGTTACATTTTCTTGATGTTTCAAAGTTCGTTTAAGATTTTTTTCGTTAAAATGTAAGAGTTGGAATATTTTATTAGTGTTTTGTAGCGGTTTACCTTGTCACTATTACATTCTCTTGATTTTTCAAGGTTCATTTTGCATTTCTTTCGTTGAATGCAAGAGTTGGAATATTTCAGTAGTGTTTTATCATGGTATACATAGTCACTGTTACATTCTCTTTATGTTTCAAAGTTCACTTTAGATTTTTTTTTCATTGAAATGCAAGAGTTGGAATATTTCAGTACTGTTTTGTCATGGTTTACCTTATCACAGTTACATTCTCTTGATTTTTCAAAGTTCAGATTTCTTTCGTTGAAATGCAAGATTTGGAATATTTCAGCAGTGTTTTGTCGCGGTTTACCTTGTCATTGTTACATTCTCTTGATGTTTCCAAGTTCATTTTGGATTTTTTTTTGTTGAAATGTAGGAGTTGGAATATTTTAGTAGTGTTTTGTCGTGGTTTACCTTGTCTCTGTTGCATTCTCTTGATGTTTCAAAGTTCAATTCGGATTTTTTTTTATTGAAATGTAAGAGTTGGAATATTTCAGTAGTGTTTGTCGTGGTTTACCTTGTCACTGTTACATTCTCTTGATTTTTAAAAGTTCAGTTTGGATTTATTTCGTTGAAATACAAAAGTTGGAATATTTCAGTAGTGTTTTGTCATGGTTTACCTTGTCACTGTTATATTCTCTTGATGTTTCTTAGGTTAAGTTAGGTTAGATTAGGTTAGGTTAAGTTAGGTTAGGTACGTAGTATGTAGCCGTAGAACGTAGTGCGTACGTAGGCTAAACAAACCTAACTTAACCTAACCTAATCTGATCTAACTTAATCTAAGATACATCAAGAGAATTTAACAGTGACAAGGTAAACCAGGAAAAAACACTACTGAAATATTCCAACTCTTGCATTTCAACGAAATAAATCCAAAATGAACTTTGAAACATCAAGAGAATGTAACAGAGAAAAGATAAACCACGACAAAACACTACTGAAATATTCCAATTCCTACATTTCAACAAAAAAAAAATCCAAAATGAACTTTGAAACATCAAGAGAATGTAACAGTGACAAGGTAAACCACAACAAAACACTACTGAAATGTTCCAACTCTTGCATTTCAACGAAAGAAATCCAAAATGAAATTTGAAAAATCAAGAGAATGTAAGTGTGACAAGGTAAACCATGACAAAACAGTAATGAAATATTCCAAATCTTACATTTCAATGAAAAAATCTAAAATGAACTTTGAAACATCAAGAGAATGTAACAGTGAGAAGGTAAACCATTACAAAACACTACTGGAATATTCCAACTCTCACATTTCAACGAAAAAAATCCAAAAGGAACTTTGAGACGTCATGAGAATGTAACAATGAAACGGTAAATCACGACAAAACACTACTGAAATAATCTAACTCTCGCATTTCAATGAAAGAAATCTAAAATGAACTCTGAAAAACCAAGAGAATGTAACAGCTTTATGATAAACCACGACAAAACAGTACTGAAATAAACCAACTCTTACATTTCAACGAACAAATCCAAAATGAACTTTGAAACAACAAAAGAGTGTAACAGTGACAAGGTAAACCACTACAAAACACTACTGAAATATTCCAACTTTTACATTTCAACAAAAAATCTAAAATGAACTTTGAAACATCAAGAGAATGTAACAGTGACTAGCTAAACCACTACAAAACACTACTGAAATATTCCAACTCTTACATTTCAACGAAAAAAATCTAAAATGAACTTTGAAACATCAAGAAAATGTAACAGTGACAAGGTAAACCGCCACAAACACTAGTGAAATAATGTAACTCTTGTATTGCAATGAAAGAAATCAAAAAATGAACTTTGAAACATCAAAAGATGTAACAGTGACAATGTAAACCACTACAACAATACTGAAATATTATAACTATTACATTTCAAAAAAAAAAAAATCCAAACTTAAATTTGAACACTCAAGAGAATGAAACAGTGACTAATCCAATAATTAAAAAAAAATAATGAAATAATCCAACTATTGATTTTAAATGAAAAAGATCTAAAATTAACTGTTACACAACAAAAAAATGTAACAGTGAGAAGTTAAACCACGCCAAAACACTACTGAAATATTCCAACTCTTGTATTTCAACGAAAGAAATCTAAAATGAACTTTGAAACATCAAGAAAATATAACAGTGACAAAGTAAACCACGACAAAACACTACTGAAATAATCTAACTCTTGCATTTCAACAAAAAAAAAATCAGAAATGAACTTTGAAACATCAAGAGATAGTAACAGTAACAAGGTAAACAAATACAAAACACTTCTGAAAAATTCCAACTCTTGCATTTATACTAAAAAAAAATCCAAAATGAACTTTGAAACATCAAGAGAAAGTAACATTTATAAGGTAAACCAGGAGAAAACAGTAGTGAAATATTCCAACTCTTATATTTCAAGGAAAAAAATACAAATAAACTCTGAACAATCAAGAAAATGTATCAGTGATATGGTAAACCACGACAAAACATTACTGAAATATTCCAACTCTTGCATTTCAGCGAAAGAAATCCCAAATGAACTTTGAAACATCAAGAGAATGTAACAGTGACTAGGTAAACCGCGAAAACCCCTTCTGAAATATTCCAACTCTTACATTTCAACGAAAGAAATCCAAAATGAACTTTGAAAAATCATGAGAATGTAACAGTGGCAAGGTAAACCACGACAAAACATTACTGAAATATTTCAACTCTTACATTTCAAGGGAAAAAAATATCTAAAACGAACTTTGAAACACCTTCAGAATGTAACAGTGACAAGGTAAACCATGAAAAAACACTACTGAAATAATGTCTCATGCATTTCAACGAAAAAAATCAGAAATGAACTTTGAAACATCAAGAGAATGTAACAGTGATAAGGTAAACCACTACAAAACACTACTGAAATAATCTAACTCTTGCATTTCAACGAAAAAAATCAAAAATGAACTTTGAAAAATCAAGAGAATGTAACAGTGACTAGGTAAACCACAACAAACACTACTGAAATATTCCAACTCTTACATTTCAACGAAAAAAAAAATATAAAATGAACTTTGAAACATCATGAGAATGTAACAGTGACTAGGTATTCCACAACAAACACTACTGAAATATTCCAACTCTTACATTTCAACGAAAGAAAAATCTAAAATAAACTTTGAAACATCAAGAGAATGTAACAGTGACTAGGTAAACCACCACAAACACTACTGAAATATTCCAACTCTTACATTTCAATTAAAGAAATCCAAAATTAACTTTGAAAAATCAAGAGAATGTAATACTGACAAGGTAAACCACGACAAAACACTATTGAAATATTACAACTCTTACATTTCAACGAAAAAAAATCCAAAATGGACTTTGAAACATCAAGAGAATGTAACAGTGACAAGGTAAACCGCAACAAACACTACTGAAATAATCTATCTCTTGTATTGCAATGAAAAAAAAATCAAAAAATGAACTTTGAAACATCAAAACATGTAACAGTGACAAGGTAAACCACTAAAAAACACTACTGAAATATTCCAACTCTTACATTTCAAAGAAAAAAAAAATCTAAAATGAAATTTGACACATCAATAGAATGTAACAGTGACAAGGTAAACCACGACAAAACACTACTGAAATAATCTAACTCTTGCATTTCAACGAAAGAAATCCAAAATGAACTTTGAAACATCAAGAGAATGTAACAGTGACAAGGTAAACCACGACAAAACACTACTGAAATATTCCAACTCTTGCATTTCAACGAAAAAAAATCTAAAATTAACTCTGAAAAATCAAGAAAATGTAACAGTGACAAGGTAAACCAAGACAAAACACTACTGTAATAATCTAACTCTTGCATTTCAACGAAAAAATCAAAAATAAACTTTGAAACATCAAGAGAATGTAACAGTGACAAGGTAAACCACGACAAAACACTACTGAAATATTCCAAGTCTTGCATTTCAACGAAAGAATCTAAAATGAACTCTGAAAAATCAAGAAAATGTAACAGTGACAAAAGTAAACCATGAGAAAACACTACTGAAAAAATCTAACTCTTGCATTTCAACAAAAAAAAATCAAAAATGAACTTTGAAAAATCAAGAGAATATAACAGTGACTAGGTAAACCCCAACAAACGCTACTGAAATATTCCAACTCTTAGATTTCAAAAAAAAAAATATAAAATGAACTTTGAAACATCAAGAGAATGTAACAGTGACATGGTAAACCACAACAAACACTACTGAATTATTCCAACTCTTACATTTCAACGAAAGAAATCCAAAATGAACTTTGAAAAATCAAGAGAATGTAACAGTGACAAGGTAAACCACTACAACACTACTGAAATATTCCAACTCTTAAATTTCAAAAAAAAAAAAAATCTAAAATGAACTTTGAAACATCAAGAGAATGTAACAGTGACTAGGTAAACCACTAAAAAACAATACTGAAATATTCCAACTATTGCATTTCAACGAAAGAAATCAAAAATGAACTTTGAAAAATCAAGAGAATGTAACAGCGACAAGGTAAACCACGACAAAACACTACTGAAATATTCCAACTCTTGCATTTCAACGAAAAAAATCTAAAATTAACTCTGAAACATCAAGAGAATGTAACAGTGACAAAGTAAACCACGACAAAACACTACTGAAATAATCTAACTCTTGCATTTCAACAAAAAAAAAATCAGAAATGAACTTTGAAACATCAAGAGATAGTAACAGTAACAAGGTAAACCACTACAAAACACTACTGAAATATTCCAACTCTTGCATTTCTACGAAAAAAAAATCCAAAATGAACTTTGAAACATCAAGAGAAAGTAACATTTATAAGGTAAACCAGGAGAAAACAGTAGTGAAATATTCCAACTCTTATATTTCAAGGAAAAAAATAAAAATAAACTCTGAACAATCAAGAAAATGTATCAGTGATATGGTAAACCACGACAAAACATTACTGAAATATTCCAACTCTTGCATTTCAGCGAAAGAAATCCCAAATGAACTTTGAAACATCAAGAGAATGTAACAGTGACAAGGTAAACCGCGAAAAACCCTACTGAAATATTCCAACTCTTACATTTCAACGAAAGAAATCCAAATTGAATATGAAAAATCATGAGAATGTAACAGTGGCAAGGTAAACCACGACAAAACATTACTGAAATATTTCAACTCTTACATTTCAACGAAAAAATCTAAAACGAACTTTGAAAACATCTTCAGAATGTAACAGTGAGAAGGTAAACCACGAAAAAACACTACTGAAATAATGTCTCATGCATTTCAACGAAAAAAATCAGAAATGAACTTTGAAACATCAAGAGAATGTAACAGTGATAAGGTAAACCACTACAAAACACTACTGAAATAATCTAACTCTTGCATTTCAACGAAAAAAATCAAAAATGAACTTTGAAAAATCAAGAGAATGTAACAGTGACTAGGTAAACCACAACAAACACTACTGAAATATTCCAACTCTTACATTTCAACAAAAGAAAAAATCTAAAATGAACTTTGAAACATCATGAGAATGTAACAGTGACTAGGTATTCCACAACAAACACTACTGAAATATTCCAACTCTTACATTTCAAGGAAAGAAAAATCTAAAATGAACTTTGAAAACATCAAGAGAATTTAACAGTGACTAGGTAAACCACAACAAACACTACTGAAATATCTCAACTCATAAATTTCAACGAAATAAATTCAAAATGAACTGTGAAAAGTCAAGAGGATGTAAAACTGATATAGTAAACCACTACAAAATACTTTTGAAATATTACAACTCTTACATTTCAACGAAAAAAAAAATCTAAAATGGACTTTGAAACATCAAGAGAATGTAATAGTGACAAGGTAAACCGCAACAAACACTACTGAAATAATCTATCTCTTGTATTGCAATGAAAAAAAAATCAAAAAATGAACTTTGAAACATCAAAACATGTAACAGTGACAAGGTAAACCACTAAAAAACACTACTGAAATATTCCAACTCTTACATTTCAACAAAAAAATAAATCTAAAATGAACTTTAAAACATCAAGAGAATGTAACAGTGACTAGGTAAACCACGACAAAACACTACTGAAATATTCCAACTCTTGCATTTCAACGAAAGAAATCCAAAATGAACTTTGAAAAATCAAGAGATTGTAACAGTGACGAGGTAAACCACGACAAAACACTACTGAAATATTCCAACTCTTTCATTTCAACGAAAAAAAATCTAAAATAAACTATGAAAAATCAAGAGAATGTAACAGTGACAAGGTAAACCAAGACAAAACACTACTGAAATAATCTAACTCTTGCATTTCAGCAAAAAAAATCAAAAATAAACTTTGAAACATCAAGAGAATGTAACAGTGACAAGGTAAACCACGACAAAACATTACTGAAATATTCCAACTCTTGCATTTCAGCGAAAAAATCTAAAATGAACTTTGAAACATCAAGAGAATGTAACAGTGACAAAAGTAAACCATGAGAAAACACTACTGAAAAAATCTAACTCTTGCATTTCAACAAAAAAAAATCAAAAATGAACTTTGAAAAATCAAGAGAATATAACAGTGACTAGGTAAACCCCAACAAACGCTACTGAAATATTCCAACTCTTAGATTTCAAAAAAAAAAATATAAAATGAACTTTGAAACATCAAGAGAATGTAACAGTGACATGGTAAACCACAACAAACACTACTGAATTATTCCAACTCTTACATTTCAACGAAAGAAATCCAAAATGAACTTTGAAAAATCAAGAGAATGTAACAGTGACTAGGTAAACCACAACAAACACTACTGAAATATTCCAACTCTTGCATTTCAACGAAAGAAATCCAAAATAAACTTTGAAACATCGAGAGAATCTAACAGTGACAAGGTAAAACGTGACAAAACACTACTGAAATATTCCAACCCTTGCATTTAACGAAAAAGATCCAAAATGAACTTTGAAACATCAAGACAGTGTAACAGTGAAATGGTAAACCACGAGAAAACACTACTGAAATATTCCGACTCTTGCATTTCAACGAGAAAGATCCAAAATGAACTGTGAAATATCAAGAGAATGTAACTGTGACAAGGTAAACCACAACAAAACACTACTGAAATATTCCAACTCTTACATTTCAACGAAAAAATCCAAAATGAACTTTGAAACATCAAGAGAATGTAACAGTGACATGGTAAACCACGACAAAACACTAGTGAAATAATCTAACTCTTGCATTTCAACGAAAAAAATCAAAAATGAACTTTGAAAAATCAAGAGGATGTAACAGTGACTAGGTAAACCTTAATAAACACTTCCAAAATGTACAAACTCTTACATTTCAAGGAAAGAAAAATTTAAAATAAGATTTGAAACATCACGTTAATGTAGTAATGAAAAGATTAACCACAACAAACACTACTGAAATAACCCGACTCCTGTATTTCAACGAAAGAATTTCAAAATGAATTTTGAAACATCAAAAGAATATAACAATGACAAGTTAAACCATGAGAAAACACTACTGAAATAATCCAACTCTTGCATTTCAACGAAAAAGATCCAAAACGAACTTTGAAATATCAAGAGAATGTAACAGTGACATAGTAAACCATTACAAAACACTACTGAAATATTCCAACTCTTGCATTTCAACAAAAGAAATCCAAAATGAACTTTGAAACATCTTGAGAATGTAACAGTGAAATGGTAAACCACGAGAAAACACTACTGAAATAAGCCAACTCTTACATTTCAACGAAAAAAAAAATCCAGAATGAACTTTGAAACATCAAGAGAATCTAACAGTGACAAGGTAAACCACGACAAAACAGGACTGAAATATTTCAACTCTTACATTTCAACAAAAAAAAATATTCAAAATGAACATTGAATGATCAAGAGAATGTAACAGTGACAAGGTAAACCATGATAAAACACTAATGGTGTGAGGGGGTCAAAAAGTTGGGGGGAGGGGTCCTTCTGCGTCTCAAGTGCGCAACAAATGGGGGGGGGGGGGGGCAAAAAAGTTGGGGGGGGGCGGGGGGCCGGGGGACCTTTGGGGGCCTGGGGGCTTTGGGGGCCCGGGAGGAGGGGACCCTTTGGAGGCTGGAGGGAGGGAACCCTTTGGGGGCCCGGGGGGCCTTTGGGGGTTGGGGTAGGGGACCTTACAATACTGTTCAAATGGAACTTTTGTATTATAAGGACCACAGTTTCGCCCCAAATCATCTTCTAAAAATGTCTCAAACTGTTTCGCCCAAATCATCTTATAAAATGTATCAAACTGTTTCGCCCAAAACATCTTCTAAAATTTCTCAAAATGTTTCGCCCAAATAATCCCCTAAAAGTAATTTCTGCGTGTTTCTTTGTTTCGGCATCCCTTGGCTGTCACATTTGAAATTTCCAAGAAACCATTTCCCGCGTAAAATATATTGAATCTGTCTTCATCTTTAAGGTGTTCCTAGCTACACTATTAAGGTTTTGATAGAATATTAATATTTACCTCTCAGACCTAATGACCAGAGAAGCCATATTTAAAAACAGAATATTAATTCATCTCCCAAACCTAAAGGTCAGAGAAGCCATATTGTTTCTTAATTCCCCTTTCTCGTATCAATAATTCCCCGCCGATTATGTAATCAATTTCTCAGAAATCTAGTTCCCCACGATTATGCAAATCAATTTCTCAGAAAATCTCTCACCTCGTGTCCTAGTTGATTATGCAATCAGTTTCCCAGAAATCTACTTCCCCTCTTGTCCTAGTCGATTATGCAATCAATTTCTCAGAAATCTCTCCCCCTTCTTGGATCAATAATCCGTGAATAAATTATGTACGCCCACAAGTCGTTATGGCCTCCCTACTAATATACTACATTGTGTCAGCATCGTTCTTATATGCCCTCGGGGCAAAACTTAAAATCCCTGCACAGAGGGTTGTGGGGGAGTGTCCTCCTAAAAAACATATTTTCTATCTGGAAATCAACTACGCTGAACAAAATTGCTATCTCAAAATTTTGATTGGATGTGTTTGGGGAAATGATAGGCGTGGGGGGGGGGGGGGGTAATTACCCTCCAATCACTTTCGAATATTAAAAAGGGCACTAGTCCTTTGAATTTCCAATCGAATGAGCCGTTTTTGAAGTTTCTACGAATACGCCTTCTATAAAAACCTTATATGCCCCCAGGGCATAACTTAAAACCCTTGTCCTGGGGGTTGTAGGGGAGTGTCCTCCTCAAAAACATATTTTCTATCTGGAAATTAACGACGCTGAACAAAATGGCTATCTCAAAATTTTGATTGTATATATTTGGGGGAATGATAGGCGGGGGGGGGGGCTAGTTGACCTCCAATCACTTTCGACGATTGAAAAGGGTAATAGCCCTTCGAAATTCTAATCGAATGAGCCTTTATTGAAGTTTCTACGAAAACACTTTCTGTAAAAACCTAATATACCCCCAAGGCATAACTTAAAACCCTTGCCCTGGAGACTGTGGGGGAGTGTCCTCCTCAAAAACATATTTTGTATCTGGAAATCAACTACGCTGAACAAATGGCTATCTCAAAATTTTATTTGGATATGTTTGGGGTAATGATGAGCGTAAGGGAGGGGGGGTAGTTACCCTCCAATCATTTTCGACTATTAAAAAGGCACTAGAACTCTCAATTTCCAATCAAATGAGCCCCTTTTGAAGTTTCTGAGACGACCTCTTCCAAACTAAGTGCCCTGCTCTAAAGGAAAAAAATAAGACATAGAACATTGTGCCTACATCGTTCTTATATGCCCTCAGGGCATAGCTTAAACCCCTTGCCCTAAGGGTTCTGGGGAGTATCCTCCCCAAAAACATATTTTCTATCAGGAAATCAACTACGCTGAACAAAATGGCTATTTCAAAATATTGATTGGATGTATTTGGGGGAATGATGGTTGTGGGGGGGGGCTAGTTGCCCTCCAATCACTTTCGACTATTAAAAAGGGCACTAACCACTCCAATTTCCAATCGAATGAGCGCTTTTCGAAGTTTCTACGACAACTTCTTCGATACGAAGTGCCCGACTGAAAAAGAAGAAAAAAAAAACATATTGTGCCACATGGCTATCTCAAAATTTTGATTGGATGTGTTTGGGGAAATGGTGGGCGTGAGAGGGGTGTTAGTCGCCTTCCAATCACTTTCGACTATTAAAAAGGGCACAAGCCACTCCGATTTCCAATTGAATGAGTGCTTTTCGAAGTTTCTACGACAACTTCTTCGATACGAAGTGCCCTGCTCTAAAGGAAGAAATTATTAAATAATACATTGTGCCAATATTGTTCCTATGTACCCCCAGGGCATAATTTAAACCCTTACCCTGAGGGTTGTGGGGGAGTGTCCTTCTCTTTACTTAGTCCCCGTTTCTTGGCTCGTTCTTGACTGTCCCCGTTCTTTACTTAGGCAGCGCGATCGTGCTGCCTATGATTTATACAACAACTTTCTATATAAACCTTATATGCCCCCAGGGCATAACTTACAACCCTTGCACTGAGGGCTCTGAGGGGATTATCATCCTAAAAGACATAATTTTCCAGAACGTTCAACTATGTTAAACAATATTGATATCTCAAAATTTTGATTGGATGTGTTTTGGAAAATATTTGGTGTGAGAGGGGCATTAGTCGCTCTCCAATCACTTTCAACTATTAAAAAAGACACTAGCCCTTTCAATTTCCAATTGATTGATTCCTTTTGAAGATTCTACAAAAACGATTTCATTAAAAAACTTATATAACCCAGGGCATAACTTACAAACCTTGCACTGCGGCCGATGGGGGGAGGGGTTGTCATCCTTAAGGACCTAATTTCCAAAACTTTCAACTACGTTGAATAAAATGGCTATCTAAAAATTTTGATTGGATGTGTTTAGGGAAAAGGTGGGCGTGAGAGGTGGGTTAGTTGCCCTCTAATCACTTTCGACTATTAAAAATGGAACTTCCCTTTGAATTTCATATCGAATGAGCCCTTTTTCTAGTTTCTACGACAAAGTTTTCAATAAAAACGTTATATGGCTCCAGGACATAACTTATAATCCTTGCCCTCAGGGTTGTAGGGGGGTGTCGTCCTCAAAAATATGTTTTCTATCTGGAAATTAACTAAGCTGAACAAAGTGCCTATCTCAAAATTTTTATTAGATCGTTTTGGGGGAAGGATGGGCGTGGGGGGGCTAGTTGTCCTCCAATCACTTTCAACTATTAAAAAGGGCATAGCCTTTTGAATTTCCAATCGAATGAGCTTTTTTTGAAGTTTCTACGACGACAACTTCTCTAAAAACCTCATATGCCCCCAGGGCATAACTTAAAACCCTTGTCCTAAGAGCTGTGGGAGAGTGTCATCCTCAAAAACATATTTTCTATCTGGAAATCAACTACGCTGAACAAAAGGGCTATCTCAAAATTTTGATTGGATGTGTTTGGGGAAATGATGGGCGTGGGGGGGGGCTATTTGCCCTCGAATCAATTTCGACTATTAAAGAGGGCACTAGCCCTTTGAATGGTTAATATATACCAAATCATATTATTGAGTTAAGACTAAAGTGAATACACCATTCGATGCCTTTTTTTATGCTGATTAAGAATATAATAAGCATTTATATCGGAAATTAATTTCAGCCCCCCCCCCTATATATGCCAATTCAGGGTTAGGTTAGGTTGGGTTAGGTATAGCCGATATAGGGGGGGGGGGGCTGAAGTTCATTTCCGATAGAAATGCTTACTGTAATTCGTAATCAGCATAAAAAAAGGCATCGAATGGTGTATTCACTTTATTTGAAACTCAATAATATGATTTGGTATATATTGACCCTTTGAATTTTCAATCAAATGAGCCGTTTTTGAAGTTTCTATGAATACACCTTCTATAAAAACCTTATATGCTCCCAGGGCATAACTTAAAACCCTTGCCCTGAGGGTTGTAGGGGAGTGTCCTCCTCAAAAACATATTTTCTATCTGGAAATAAATGACGCTGAAAAAACAGGCTATCTCAAAATTTTGATTGTATGTTTTGGGGAAATGATAGGCGTGGGGGGGGGGGCTAGTTGCCCTCCAATCACTTTCGAAATTCCAATCGAATGAGCCTTTTTTGAAGTTTCTACGAAAACGCTTTCTATAAAAACCTAATATACCCCCAAGGCATAACTTAAAACCCTTGCCCTGAGGGTTGTGGGGGAGTGTCCTCCTCAAAAATATATTTTCTATCCGGAAATCAACTACGCTAAACAAAATGGTCATCTCAAAATTTTGATTGGATGTGTTTGGGAGAATGATGGACGTGGGGGGGAGGGGCTAGTTGCCCTCCAATCACTTTCGACTATTAAAAAGGGCACTAGAACTCTCAATTTCCAATCGAATGAGCCCCTTTTGAAGTCTCTACAACGACCTCTTCCATATGAAGTGCCCAGCTCTAAAGAAAAAAATAATAAATAGTACATTGTGCCAACATCGTTCTTATATGCCCTCTGGGCATAAATTAAAATCCTTGCCCCGAGGGTTCTGGGGGAGTGTCCTCCTCAAAAACACATTTTCTATCTGGAAATCAACTACGCTGAACAAAATGGCTATCTCAAAATTTTGATTAGATGTGTATGGGGAAATGATGGCCGTGGGGGGGGGGCTAGTGACCCTCCAATCACTTTCGACTATTAAAAAGGGCACTAGCCCTTTGAATTTCTAATCCAATGAGCCTTTTTTGAAGTTTCTACGACAAAGCCTTCTACAAAAACCTTATATGCCTTCAGGGCAATATTTAAAACCCTTGCACTGAGGGTTGTGGGTGAGTTTCCTCCTCAAAAATATATCTTCTATCTGAAAATCAACTAGGCTGAACAAAATGGCTATCTCAAGATTTTGATTAATGTGTTTGGGGGAATGATGGGCGTGGAGGGCGAGTTGCCCTCCAATCACTTTCGACTATTAAAAAGCGTACTAGTCCTTAAAATTTCCAATCGAATGAGCCTGTTTTGCAGTTTCTACGACAATGCCTTCTATAAAAACCATATATGTCCCCAGGGCATAACTTAAAACCCTTGCCATGAAGATTGTGCAGGAGTGTCCTCCTCAAAAACATATTTTCTATCTGGAAATCAACTACGCTGAACAAATGACTATCTCAAAATTTTAATTGGATATGTTTGGGGTAGTGATGGGCGTGCGGGGGGGGGGGCTAGTTACCCTCCAATCATTAAAATTTCAAAAATATATTTTTGAGGAAGAAACTCCCCCACAATCTTCAGGGTAAGGGTTTTAAGTTATGCCCTGGGGACATATAAGGTTTTTATAGAAGGCATTGTCGTAGAAACTGCAAAACAGGCTCATTCGATTGGAAATTTTAAGGACTAGTACGCTTTTTAATAGTCGAAAGTGATTGGAGGGCAAATACCCTGAACAAAATAGCTATCTCAAGATTTTGATTAATGTGTTTGGGGGAATGATTGGCGTGAGGGGGGGGGGGACTAGTTACCCTCCAATCCTTTTCGACTATTAAAAAGGCACTAGAACTTTCAATTTCCAATCGAATGAGCCCCTTTTGAAGTTTCTACGACGACCTCTTCCATACTAAGTGCCCTGCTCTACAGGAAAAAAATAATCCATAGAACATTGTGCCAACATCGTTCTTATATACCCCCAGGGCATAGCTTAAAACCCTTGGCCTAAGGGTTCTAGGGGAGTATCCTCCCCAAAAACATAGTTTCTATCATGAAATCAACTACGCTGAACAAAATGGCTATCTCAAAATTTTGATTGGATGTGTTTGGGGGAATGATGGTTGTGGGGTGGGGCTAGTTGCCCTCGATTCACTTTCGACTAATAAAAAGGGCACTAGCCACTCCGATTTCCAATTGAATTAGCACTTTTCGTAGTTTCTACGACAACTTCTTCGATACGAAGTGCCCGACTGAAAAAGAAGAAAAAAAAAACATATTGTGCCACATGGCTATCTCAAAATTTTGATTGGATGTGTTTGGGGAAATGGTGGGCGTGAGAGGGGTGTTAGTCGCCTTCCAATCACTTTCGACTATTAAAAAGGGCACAAGCCACTCTAATTTCCACTTGAAGGAGCGCTTTTCGAAGTTTCTGCGACAACTTCTTCGATACGAAGTACCCTGCTCTAAAGGAAAAAATTAATAAATAATACATTGTGCCAACTTCGTTCTTATATGCCCCCAGGGGTCTAACGTAAAACACTTACCCAGAGGGTTGTGGGGAGTGTCTTCCATTTTACTTAGTCCCCGTCCCTTGTCTCGTTCTTCAGATTTCCCGTTGTTTGCTTGCGCAGCGCGATCGGGCTACCTATGATTTATACAACAACTTTCTATATACGCCTTATATGCCCCCAGGGCATAACTTACAACCCTTGCACGGAGGGCTCTGAGGGGGTTATCATCCTAAAAGACATAATTTCCAGATCGTTCAACTATGTTGAACAATATTGATATCTCAAAATTTTGATTGGATGTGTTTTGGAAAATATTTGGTGTGAGAGGGGCGTTAGTCGCTATCCAATCACTTTCAACTATTAAAAAAGGCACTAGCCCTGTCAATTTCCAATTGAATGAGTCCTTTTGAAGTTTCTACGACAACGCTTTCAAGAAAAACTTTATATGCCCCAGGGCATAACTTACAACCCTTACCCTGAGGGCTGTGGGGGGAGGGGCTGTCATCCTTAAAGACCTAATTTCCAAAACTTTCAACTACGTTGAATAAAATGGCTATTTAAAAATTTTTATTGGATGTGTTTGGGGAAAAGGTGGGCGTGAGAGGGGGTTTAGTTGCCCTCAAATAACTTTCGCTTGTTAAAAAGGGTACTATCCCTTTGAATTTCAAATCGAATGACCCCTTTTTCAAGTTTCTACGACAAAGATTTCAATAAAAACCTTATATGCCCCCAGGGTATAACTTATAATCCTTGTCCTGAGGGTTTTGGGGGAGTTTCCTCCTGAAAAATATATTTTCTGTCTGGAAATCAACTACGCTGAACAAAATGGCTATCTCAAAATTTTTATTGGATGTGTTTGGGGGAAGGATAGGCATGGGGGGGGGGCTAGTTGTCCTCCAATAACTTTCAACTATTAAAAAGGGCATAGCCCTTTGAATTTCCAATCGAAAGAGCTTTTATTGAAGTTTCTAAGGTGACGCCTTCTCTAAAAACCTTATATGCCCCTAGGGCATAGCTTAAAACCCTTGCCCAAGAGCTGTGGGGGAGTGTCCTCCTCAAAAAATATTTTCTATCTGGAAATCAACGACGTTGAACAAAATGGATATCTCAAAACTTTGATTGGATTTGTTTAGGGAAATGATGGGCGTGGAGGGGGGGGTAGTTGCCCTCCAATCACTTTTGACTATCAAGAAGGGCACTAGCCTTCGATTTCCAATAGGAATTTCCAATCGAATGAAACTTTTTTGAAGTTTCTACGACAACGCCTTATATAAAAACCTTATATGGCCACAGGGCATAGCTTAAAACCCTTGCCCTGAGGGTTTTGGGGGAATGTCCTCCTCAAAAACATATTTTCTATCTGGAAATCAACTACACTGAACAAAATTGCTATCTCAAAATTTTGATTGGATGTGTTTGGGGGAATGAAGGGCGTGGAGGGGGGGGGGTAGTTGCCCTCCAATGACTTCCGACTATTAAAAGGGGCACTAGAGCCCGTAATCTCCAATCGATAGAGCCACTATTGAAGTTTCCACTACGACCCCTTCCGTATAAAGTGCCCTGCTCTAAAGTATATTGTCTAATTCAAAGTATATTGTGCCAACATCGTTCTTACATGACCTTAGGGCATAACTTAAAACCCTTGCCCCGAGGGTTGTGGGGGATTGTCCTCCTCAAAAACATAATTTCTATATGGAAATTAACAACGCTGAACAAAATGACTATATGAAAATTTTGATTGGATGTATTTGGGGAAAATGTGGGCGTGAGAGGGGGTTAGTTACCCTCAAATCACTTTCGACTATTAAAAATGGCACTAGACCTTTGAATTTTCAATCGAATGAGCCCTTTTTCAAGTTTCTAGGACAAAGATTTCAATAAAAACTTATATGCCCCCAGGGCATAACTTATAACCCTTGCCCTGAAGACTGTGGGGGAGTGTCTGGCTCAAAGGTATAATTTCCAGAACTTTAAACTGCGTGGAACAAAAAGGCTATCTCAAAATTTTGATTGGATGAGTTTGGGGAAATGGTGGACGTGGAGGGGGTATTAGTTGCCTCCCAATCACTTTCGACTATTAAAAAGGGCACTAGCCATTTCAATTTCCAATTGAATGAGCCCTTTTTGAAGTTTCTACGACAAAGCGTTCTATAAAAACCTTATATGCCCCCAGGGCATAACTTACAACCCTTGCCCTGAGGGTTGTGAGAGGGTTGTTATCCTCAAAGACCTAATTTTAAGATCAATAAAACAGGCTAGTTAACTGAATGAGACTAACCTGCTGTAAAGTAAATGTTGTCCTGTTCCTTCTTTGTTCTAGAACTTTCAACTACGTTGGAAAAAATGGCTATCTTAAAATTTTGATTGGATGTGTTTGGGGAAAAGGAGGGCGTGAGAGGGGGCTAGTTGCCCTCCAACCACTTTCGACTATTAAAAAGGGCACTAGCCCTTTGAATTTCCAATCGAATGAGCCTTTTTTTGAAGTTAAATAAAAAAAACAAGTTTTTTAAACTGAAAGTAAGGAGCAACATTAAAACTTAAAACGAACAGAAATTATTCCGTATATGAAAGGGGCTGTCCCCTCCTCAACACCTCGCTCTTTACGCTAAACTTTTACTTTTTCACAACTCTATTTTTGTTAAACAATAAAAAACTTTAGCGTAAAGAGCAAGGCGTTGAGGAGGGGACAGCCCCTTTCATATACGGAATTATTTCTGTTCGTTTTAAGTTTTAATGTTGCTCCTAACTTTCAGTTTAAAAAACTTGTTTTTTTATTTAATTTCTGATCGTTTTTTAATTAATGCAGCTTTTATTTTGGCTCACCGACATTGAATAAGTAAACAAAATTTGCATAAAAATTTTACTTTTCTTTTGCTAAATGGCTGTCTCTAAATTCGGTTTTGACGTAATTTACAAATTAACTCACGTAACGAACTTCTATATTCGTATATTTTTCTTCTGGCAAAAAATACAAAGTTGCAGATATTTGCAGATATGAGTTTGAAACCTATGTAATAGGGTTTTCTGATACGCTGAATCTGACGGTGGGATTTTCATTAAAACTCTTTCACTTGTAGGGGATGTTTCCTCCCTCTTTAAAAAATCAGGTAAATTTTCTCAGGCTCGTAGCCTTTGATGAGTAATACTACACTTAATAAAATTTATATATGTAGAATCAGCATTATAAGCCCATTCTTTTGATACATTTATTGACATCAAAATTACGTTTTTAAAAGTTTCGATTACTATTGAGCCGTATCGCTTGTTTTTTCTTTATTGTTTTTTATTACGTATATATTATTACGTATATGAGGGGGGTTCTCCCCTTAGTCAATACCACGCTCTTAACGTTAAAAGTAAAAAAAAAGTTTAATTCACAAACCCCTGAATCACACAGGCGGTTTAATTAGAATAGATAGCTCTTTTGAAAGCACTAAAAAAAACTGTAGCGTAAAGAGCGAGGTATTCACTTGGGGGAGAACCCCCTCAAATATATAATAATTTCTACGAATTTCTATTCGTTTTAAGTTCTAATGGTGCTTCTTACTTTCAGTTGAAAAAACTTGTTTTTTTTAATTTAATTTCTGATCCTTTTTTAAATAATGCTTGGAAATCCGGCGCCCCCTTCATAGAAATATCCCTTACCCCAAAGAAGCATCCTCCACGGAAAGATTCTCCCGAGTTACCCCCTCCTCCAGCCCCCCCCCCTACACCAGAAAACATCCTTCCTGAAAATGTCTGTATACTTCCCAATAACCAATACAATACTGGGAAATCCGGAAATCCAATATAATGCTGGCAAATCCGGTGCCCCCTTCATAGCAATATCCCTTCTCCCATGAAAACTTCCTTCATGGTAAGATCCCCTCACATAAACCCCGACCCACAGCCCCCCCCCCACTACCAGAAAAAATCCCCACTGAATGCGCCTGTATACTTCCCCATAACCAATACTATATGTAAACATTGGGTAAAGTTCATAACTTTCAGCCCTCCCTCAGTAACTTTGGGGAATTAAGTCATCCTAAAAGAAATATTTATCATATTTTCGACCATGCTGAACAAAATGGCTATCTCAAAATTTTGATCATGTGACTTTGGGAAAAAATTACCGTGGGAGGGGGCCTAGTTGCCCTCCATTTTTTTGGTCACTTAAAAAGGGCACTAGAACTTTTAATTTCCGTTCGAATGAACCCTCTTACGATATTCTAGGACCACTGGGTTGATACGATCAACCCTGGGAAAAAAACAACAAACAAA
The DNA here is from genome assembly GCF_049724085.1 of Artemia sp. Qi Xiang Cuo. Classification (NCBI taxonomy): domain Eukaryota; kingdom Metazoa; phylum Arthropoda; class Branchiopoda; order Anostraca; family Artemiidae; genus Artemia; species Artemia sp. Qi Xiang Cuo. The sequence continues at coordinate 61,355,138 of NC_142803.1, read as the reverse complement.
CAAATAAACACGCATCCGTGATCTTTCTTCTGGCAAAAAAGGCAAAATTCCACATTTTTATAGATAGGAGCTTGAAACCTCTGCAGTAAGGTTCTCTGATACGCTGAATATGTTGGTGTGATTTTCATTAAGGTTCTATAACTTTTAGGGGGTCTTTTCCCCTTTTTTCAAAAATCGGCCAAATTTTCTCAGGCGTGTAACTTTTGTTAAAAAGGACTAAACTTGATGAAACTTATATATTTGAAATCAGCATTAAAATCTGATTCTTTTGATGTATCTATTGGTATCAAAATTTCGTTTTCTACTGTTTCGGTTACCATTAAGCCGGGTCGCTCCTTACTTTACTCCTTACTAAACAGTTCGTTACCACGAACTGTTTGATTTATACGACAATGCCTTCTATAAAAACCTTATATACCCCCAGGGCATAACTTACAACCCTTCCCATGAGGGTTGTGGGGGAGCGTCCTCCTCAAAAACATAATTTCTATCTGGAAATCAACTACGCTGAACAAAACGGTACTCTCAAAATTTTGATTGGATGTGTTTCGGGAAATGGTGGGCGTGGAAGGGGTTTTAGTTGCTTTCCATTCACTTTCGACTATTAAAAAGGGCAGAGGCCACTCCGATTTCCAATTGAGTGAGCCTTTTTCGAAGTTTCTACGACAACTTCTTCGATACGAAGCGCCCTAATCTAAAGGAAAAAAAATAGTACATTGTGCGAACATAGTTCTTATATGCCCCAGGGCATAACTTAAACTCCTTGCCCTGAGGGTTTTGGGGGAGTGACCTCCTCAAAACATATTTTCTATCTGGAAATCAACTACGCTGAACAAAATTTTTATCTCAAAATTTTGGTTTGATGTGTTTCGGGAAATGGTGGGCTTGGAAGGGCTGTTAGTTGCCTTCCAATCACTTTCGACTATTAAAAAGGGCACAAGCAACTCGAATTTCCAATTGAATGAGCCCTTTTCGAAGTTTCCACGACAACTTCTTCGATGCGAAGAACCCTGGTCTAAAGGAAAAAAAAAATAAATAATACAGTGTGCCAACATCGTTCTTATATGCCCACAGGGCATAACTTTAAATTTTGCCCTGAGGTTTGTGGGGGAGTGACCGTCTCAAAAACATATTTTCTATCTGGAAATCAACTGCACTGAAAAAAATGGCTATCTCAAATTTTGATTGGATGTGTTTGGGGGAATGATGGTCGTGGGGGGGGGGGGGTAGTTGCCCTCCAATCACTTTCGACTATTAAAAAGGGCACAGGCCACTCCAATTTCCAATCGAATGAGCCTTTTTCGAAGCTTCTGCGACAAATCCTTCGATGCGAAGTGCCCTGGTCTAAGACCAAGAAAAAAAAAATAATAATACATTGTGCCAACATAGTTCTTTACTTAAGCGGCGGATATTGAAAAAAATCAAAATAAACTACGAGCATGTGGACGTTCAAAAAGGTGACAAAGTAACATCTGAAGAACAACTTACTATGAATCCCAAAGGCCAGAACATACTTTGCACTTAACTGAAAAAAATACAAATGAATGTGCATTGTCAGTCTATACATTTGCTGATATTAATTCCTTAAAATGTTAAATAATATTCGATTTATTAAAGTTATAAAAGTGAAAACATTTAAATTTTTCCAGTAAAATCCAAATTATATTCTAGCCTTGGGAAGGCATAGGGGTTTGAGCCCTACTCATGTTAATTTCTTGTTGTTTTGAGTTTGACTCGGTTATTTAGTAGAGATGACCCTAAAGGTCCAGGACGTACCACGTGGTTTATGGTTTTTGTCAGTGAGAATGAAAAAACAGAATTTTTCTCACTTGAAAAAACATGAATTTTCTCACATTTATTGTTGTTTCTTGTACTGTTATGTGTGTTGGTCAATTTATTTGATGTTTTTCATGGATGTCAACAGAAATTCATGTCTGTTTTATGATTTTGTCAGTGAGAATGAAAAAACAGTATTTTTCTCACTCTGATGGATTATTGAGTCTAACGGGGACAGGGTCAATGACACTTCCTTCAAGATCTTGTTGTTGTTTTGGTCATGTGCACGCAAGACCTAACGGAATAGGAAACAGTTAGATCACGTGTTTCCTTCTCGGCCAATCAGCGAGTTGGATGCATCCCCTTTCTCAGCCAATCAGGGTCAGTCTAGAGTCAGCAGTCAGAGTGAAAGTATTGAAAAATGAATAAATTCGAGAAAGAGCGAATGAGTTCGAATCTAGTTTTTATGGAAAAACATTTGATTTTGGATGATGATTTTCTCGAGCTATCTCTTCAACGCAGGATATTCACTTGTCAGGGAACACTTGACAATATAATGAGGAGTGATTCTCCGCCATTAGACTATTGTATGAAACTTTTAAAATGTGATTCAAATGCTTATACTCATTTTATTGATATATTAATTGGAACAAAGCAGAATCATATCGTGGTTATACTTTTGAAAATATTTCCAATGGATTCAATGTAGATGGCTCCTCCGCCATTCAAAAAAGGTGACATCACAGAGCTACTCCTCTCCACCTTCCTCCACCTTCAATTGATCCGTCAGAAGGGATGATCAGTCATTTCAGTTGTAAGACAGTTTGCCTTGGAAACCAAAAAAAAATGTTATACATAATTACCCTATGCATGTGCACAGCTGGAACTTGGGCTCATGGGGAGAATTGCACAATTTCTTATGACTATCGTGAAAAGTGTAAATTATGTCATCCTTGTAAATTACATAGAGGCTATGCAGTACAAATTAAAGGATGTAATTTATGTCTTGAGGAGGTGTGTGACTCTCATCCTAGAGGACACCTGTGCTCCAATTGTCACTATGATAAATGTGATCAGTGGGAGAATACTTACCCCGCTATGATTGGAAAGAATCCTCAACGTGATTTTAGTTTATTTCTACGAGATTGGTATCGTCGTGGATTTAAATTATTCTGGGAAGAGGAATCTGATCTACGATTCAACTGTTGGGGTAACAAGACAATTTGGTTTCTATGTCATCCTTGTGACGACACTGCCTACTATGACTATAAACCAAGTGATTTTTATTTGGCAGTTACCGAATGTGATTCACCGTTTGAAAACACTGTATGTGATATTGCTTCAAATAGAAAGATTGAAACTCGTGAATTTCATAATATGAATGCAAATAGTATCATTGACTATACAAAGAGATATGAGATGAGTGAAGTTACATTGTACTGTAGAAAACATGACCCTGACTTTGCAGTCAATCAAGATCAATATTCAGTGAATCCAAATAATTTACCAGCATTAGTGGTTCACGACAGTTGCCTATACACCGATGAAGAAATCTAAAGTGAACATTTAAAGACATTGTTGTATATATATGTATTTTATTAATAAACAAATTCACAAACATTTCTAAAGCACTTTACTCTTAGGACACTGAAATCAACACTGTATAGGTCTGAGAGGATATTTTCCACTAGAAAGTCGTTCAGACGAGGATTGTCACTATAAATGTGGAGAAACTGCTTGTAAGTATAGCCACGACATCGGAACACAAAATATAGTAGTGCATGGAAGCCACAGCTTTTAGTCGTTAGATCCTGCACCCTCTTCCGATTTTGAATAATAGTTTTCCCACTGCTCTCAATATAGTTGCTGATGTGGGGTGTGTAGAATGTATAGGGTAGACCAAGAGGATCAAAAAATTCAATCGTCTTCATTGTTTGAAAGATGCACAACCAATGACCCGTCAGCACAGTCGACGGACTTCTATTAACAATAATTAAGGTATTGTTGACACTTTGAATTTTTCCAAGATAGTCCGAGGGTAGACAATAGGATTTGTACTGGGACATGTAGGGGTCCATATTAAATACATTGATTATTTGACTGGTGTTCATGGTGCCAAGTCTAGTAGAACCCTGCCTTCAGGGGTGATTTCCCAATAGGTATCATATTGATTTAGTGAGATTAGTCCAATACTCTCAGCCAATGGGTCGGCAAATGTACACTCTAACCGAACACTCCCCGTACGTACTATACGCATATCCTGCGTGCCAGAAAAATCAAATAAAAGGATACCATGTGTTTTAGCAAACACATCTTCGGTTTTACCATTTTCAAATAGTTGCGAATCATGATCTAGGGTTTGCATGGTCAACTTGTACAATGTTCTATAGGATTTATCAAAAGATAGATTGTAGAGTGGGGTACCGTTTACTTTGCACACAAGAGATGAAAGTCCAAACATCTCGAATTTATGTGGGCATCCAGTCCACGATCCTATTGCACTGGCGCTTTTTACAAATGCCAAAGCGAGTTTTGGCGGAATTTCGCCATTGATAACGGATGAATCAGTGAAGGTGCGTGACCCCATGGCAATATGTCGTTGATTGGTGATTGTATGAGGAACAACTGGTTTAATATAATTTCCATTGGCTCTCAGTTTTTCCACTGCCAAAGCAACAGAACTCATGACCTGTTGTTTGCGTACATGAAGTATTGCCGAGGTGAGGGAGAGACTTACATCAGGATTGGCAGCAAGTTCTTTTCTCAATATGAAATTGGAGGGTGCAAGCGTCAGTTTTTATATCCACTTTAACATTGGGCGGCAGCCTTTGGGGTATATTAAATATTTCATGATATATTTTTCCAACTAGATGTAATTCACTAGTTGTAGGAGCCGGTAGTGTTTTCCTTCAAAAAACTTTCTCGTACAGCTAACCGTTGATGTGAAACTATAAAACTAATTCATTTTAAATATTTTCAATTGGAATAAAAAGCAAATTCTGTGGGGGTGTACTAGCTACCACAGACCCAGATGGGAATGAATTCACATTTTAGAGTCAAAAAGTGCACACAAAAAAAAGCAATTTTTTCACAAGACGACATTTTCAACGAAAAGTAGAGCAAGGATTGAGACGGGGAGCAGCCCTATTAATATACATAATAATTTTTGTTCGTCTTAAGTTTTAGTGTTGCTTCTTACTTCCAACTGAAAACTTATTTTTAATTTGATGTTTTACCTTTTTTTTTTTCAAATAATGCCATTAATATCTGTTTAATAGACCCTCTCTTATCAGTTTAATTCGATTTGAGTACTGGTTCGATTCGAACAGCAAACATTCTTTCTAGTCTTTAGACTTTTCAAGCATAGTAAACTTGATTACGGTATGTAATTTGTAGGGACTAATTCATTTTAAATATTTGCAATTGGAATAAAAAGCAAATTCTGTGGGGGCGTACTAGCTACCACAGACCCAGATGGGCTGAATTCACATTTTAGAGTCAAAAAGTGCACACAAAAAAAAGCAATTTTTTCACAAGAGGATATTTTCAACTAAAATTAGAGCGAGGGTGTGATAAACTTATTAGAGTGACTAGACTAAATAAAAGATGAGTAGAAATAATAACGAATAATTGTTCAAACTTAAATTTTCTGTAAAGTTATGTCTAGCGATAAACTTGTTAGAGTGACAAAAACTTTTTTTCCACAAGAGGACATTTTCAACTACAAGTAAAGAGCTACTAGACTAAATCAAAGATATGATGAAATAATAACGAATAATTGTTCAAACTTAAATTTTCTGTAAAGTTATGTCTAGCGATAAACTTATTAGAGTGACAAAAACTTTTTTTCCACAAGAGGACATTTTTCAGCTTAAAGTAAAGATCTACTAGACTAAATCAAAGATATGCTGAATTAAAAACGAATAATTGTTCAAACTTAAATTGCCTGTAAAGTTATGTCTAGAGGTAAACTTGTTAGAGTGACAAAAACTTTTTTTTCACAAGAGGACATTTTCAACTAAAAGTGGAGCGAGGGTTGAGGCGGGGGCATCCCCTTTCATATACAGAATAATTTTTGTTCGTCTTAAGTTTTAGTGTTGCTTCTTATTTCCAACTGAAAACTTATTTTTAATTTGATGTTTTACCATTTTTCAAATCATGCCATAAATATCCGTTTGAATAGACCCTCTCTTATCAGTTTAATTCGATTTGAGTACTGGTTCAATTCGAACAGCAAACATTCTTTCTAGTCTTTTGACTTTTCAAGCATAGTAAACATGATTATGGTATGTAATTTGTAGGGCCGGTAGTGTTTTCCTTCAAAAAACTTTCTCGTACAGATAACCGTTGATGTGAAACTATAAAACTAATCCATTTTAAATATTTACAATTGGAATAAAAAGCAAATTCTGTGGGGGTGTACTAGCTACCACAGACCCAAATGGTCTGAATTCACATTTTAGAGTCAAAATGTGCACACAAAAAAAGCAAATATAATAGTCATTTAAAATCTCCCTTCCCCCCAAACTCAAAAACTTCTGGGGGGACATATTTTCATTGTATTTTGAATATTTTCTTTGGAAAAACACACTGAAAAACCATATTAAGAGCTAAATTTGTGAGTTTTTCACTGACAATTCCTTTTTTAGCCAAGACTTAATCCTCCTAATAGAAGAATATGAATTACAAACAACGGAACACAGCTCATCGTATTATATACATTTTTGGCTGGAAAACATACTGAAAGATCATATTATTTGAATTTAAATCAAACATTGGAGAGCATACATTTGAAGAACTGTCCATTATTTTTAGATATTGTTCTATATTTCAACTCATACTGATTTCTAAAACTTCAAAACCCTGAAATATACTGACCTAACGGTTATCTATTTGCGAAAATCGTGCTAGGTGACGATTTTAGAACAATAATTACCTTTCTATTCATCACTTAACACTCGCGGGAATTATCACATAACACTCATGGGGAAAGGACTCAAAACAAAACTTCTTGCATCATATAGTGTAATTGCGTCAAACGATGCATGTTCAATGCAGATTAAAATCAGAAAAGAACAGAAACGCATAAAAATAAGAAAAAAGGAATTGCAACTAATAATATGCAGAGCGCTAGTGCTGCCTAAGTAAAGAACGATGTGGGCACAATATTTTGTTTTTGGTTTTTCTTCATAGCCGGGGCACTTTGTATAGAAGGAGTCGTCACAGCAACTTTGAAAAGGACTCATTTGATTGGAAATTAAAGTGGATAGGGAACAATTCACAGGAAGGAGCATGAAAACTATGGTTTTTAACTTTGATATGCAAGACTAGAAAGAAAAGTCTTTAGGAGTGGGGCTGCCCACCGCCTCCACCCTAACTCTTGAAATCCCCCACCACCTCCCCCAAACTCAAATTTTCCAGAGTATTTTAAAATCTCCCCTTCCCCCAAACTCAAAAATTTCTAGGAACGTATTTTTATCATATTTAAATATTTTCGTAGGAAAACCTGCTTGCCGAAACTATAAAAAAACGGAACTTTAGTAGCTAGTACATATTTACATCGTATTTTAAATATTTTCGTTGGAAAACACACTGAAAAGCCAATATTAAGAGCTATATTTGTGAGGTTAGGTTAGGTTAGGTCTAGGAATAACAGGTTAGGTTAGGTTAGGTTACCATCGCTCTTGAAATCCCCCCACCCCCGTCCCCCCAAACTCAAATTTTCCAGAGGATTTTAAAATCCTCCACTGAAAAGCCATATTAAGAGCTATATTTGTGAGGTTAGGTTAGGTTAGGTTAGATTAGGTTAGGTTAGGTTTGGTCTAGGAATAGCAGGTTAGGTTAGGTTAGATTAGGTTAAGTGGCCGGCCACTTAACCTAATCTAACCTAACCTAACCTGCTATTCCTAGACCTAACCTAACCTAATCTAACCTAACCTAACCTAACCTCACAAATATAGTTCTTAATATGGCTTTTCAGTGGAGGATTTTAAAATCCTTTGGAAATTTTGAGTTTGGGGGGAGCGGGGTGGGGGGATTTCAAGAGCGAGGGTAACCTAACCTGTTATTCCTAGACCTAACCTAACCTAACCTCACAAATATAGCTCTTAATATTGGCTTTTCAGTGTGTTTTCCAACGAAAATATTTAAAATATGATGTAAATATGTACTAGCTACTAAAGTTCCGTTTTTTTTATAGTTTCGGCATGCAGGTTTTCCTACGAAAATAATTAAATATGATGAAAATACGTTCCTAGAAATTTTTGAGTTTGGGGGGAAGGGGAGATTTTAAAATCCTCTGGAAAATTTGAGTTTGAGGGGGGGGGGGGGGGGGATTTCAAGAGCTAGGGTTGAGGTGGTGGGCAGCCCCACTCCTAAAGACTATTCTTTCTAGTCTTGCATATCAAAGTTAAAAACCATAGTTTTCATGCTCCCTCCTGTGAATGGGTCACTAGCCACTTTAATTTCCAATCAAATGAGTCCTTTTCAAAGTTGCTGTGACGACTCCTTCTATACAAAGTGCCCCGGCTATGAAGAAAAAACCAAAAACAACATATTGTGCCCACATCGTTCTTTACTTAGGCAGCACTAGCGCTCTGCATATTATTAGTTACAATTCCTTTTTTTCTTATTTTTATGTGTTTCTATTCTTTTCTGGTATTAATCTACATTGAACATGCATCGTTTGACGCAATTACACTATATGATGTAAGAAGTTTTGTTTTGAGTCCTTTCCCCATGAGTGTTATTTGATAATTCCCGCGAGTGTTAAGTGATAAATAGAAAGGTAATTATTGTTCTAAAATCATCACCTAGCACGATTTTCGTAAATAAATAACCGTTAGGTCAGTATATTTCAGGGTTTTGAAGTTTTAGAAATCAGTATAAGTTGAAATATAGAACAATATCCAAAATTAATGGACAGTTCTTCAAATGTATGCTCTTCAATGTTTGATTTAAATTCAAATAATATGATTTTTCAGTTTGTTTTCCAGCTAAAAATATGTAAAATACGATGAACTATGTTCCCTTGATTATAATTCATTTCCTTCAATTAGGGAGGTTAAGGCTTGGCTAAAAAAGGAACTGTCAGTGAAAAACTCTAAAATTTAGCTCTTAATATGGTTTTTCAGTGTGTTTTCCAATGAAAATATTCAAAATACAATGAAAATATGTCCCCCCTGAAATTTTTGAGTTTGGGGGGAAGGGAGATAGAAAATTTAAGTTTGAAAAATTATTCGTTATTATTTCATCATATCTTTGATTTAGTATAGTATCTCTTTACTTGTAGTTTAAAATGTACTCTTGTGGAAAAAAAAGTTTTTGTTATTAGCAAGTTTTATCAATATACATAACTTTGAAGAAAATTTAAATTAGAACAATTATTCTTCATTATTTATAATTATATTTCATTTAGTCTAATATCCCTTTACTTTAAGTTTAAAATGTTCTCTTGTGGAAAAAAAAGTTTGTTCAACTTTTAGTTGAAAATGTCCTCTTGTGAAAAAATTGATTTTTTTGTGTGCACTTTTTGACTCTAAAATGTGAATTCAGCCCATCTGGGTCTGTGGTAGCTAGTACGCCCCCACAGAATATGCTTTTTATTCCAATTGCAAATATTTAAAATGAATTAGTCCCTACAAATTACATACTGTAATCAAGTTTACTATGCTTGAAAAGTCTAAAGACTAGAAAGAATGTTTGCTGTTCGAATTGAACCAGTACTCAAATCGAATTAAACTGATAAGAGAGGGTCTATTCAAACAGATATTTATGGCATGATTTGAAAAAAAAAGGTAAAACATCAAATTAAAAAATAAGTTTTCAGTTGGAAGTAAGAAGCAACACTAAAACTTAAGACGAACAAAAATTATTCTGTATATGAATGGGGCTGCTCCCCGTCTCAATCCTCGCTCTACTTTTAGTTGAAAATGTCCTCTTGTGAAAATATTATTTTTTTTTGTGTGCACTTTTTGACTCTAAAATGTGAACTCAGTCCCATCTGGGTCTGTGGTAGCTATTACACCCCCACAGAATTTGCTTTTTATTCCAATTGCAAATATTTAAAATGAATTAGTTTTATAGTTTCACATCAACGGTTAGCTGTACGAGAAAGTTTTTTGAAGGAAAACACTACCGGCTGCTACAACTAGTGAATTACATCTAGTTGGAAAATATATATCATGAAATATTTAAGATACCCCAATGGCTACCGCCCAATGTTAAAGTGGATATAAAACTGACGTTTGCACCATCCAATTTCATATTGAGAAAAGAACTTGCTGCCAATCCTGATGTAAGTCTCTCCCTCACCTCGGTAATATTTAATGTACGCAAACAACAGTTCATGAGTTCTGTTGCTTTGGCAGTGGAAAAACTGAGAGACAATGGAAATAATATTAAACTGCTTGTTCCTAATACAATCACCAATTAACTTCATATGGCCATTGGCTCACGCACCTTCACCGATACATCCTTTATCAATGGTGAAATTCCATCGAAATTCACCCTGGCATTTGTAAAAAACGCTAGTGCAATAGGATCTTAGACTGAATGCCCACATAAATTCGAGATGTTTGGACTTTCATCTCTTGTGTGCAAAGTAAACGGCACCCCACTCTACAATTTATCCTTTGATAAATCCTATAGAACATTGTATAAGTTGACCATGCAAACCCTAGATCATGACTCTCAACTATTTGAAAATGGTATAACCGAAGATATGTTTGCTAAAACACATGGTATCATTGTACTGGATTTGTCTGGCACACAGGATATGAGTATAGTACGTACGGGGATTGTGCGTTTAGAGTGTACATTTGCCGACCCATTGGCTGAGAGTATTGCACTAATGTCACTAAATCAATATGAAACCTATTGGGAAATCACTCCTGAAGGCAGTGTTCTACTAGAATTGGTGCCATGAACACCAGTCAAATAATCAATGTATTTAATATGGACCCCTACATGTCCCAGTACAAATCTTATTGTCTGCCCTCGGACTTTCTTGGAAAAATTCAAAATGTCAACAATACCTTGATTATTGTTAATAGCAGTCCGTCAACTGTGCTGACGGGTCATTGGTTGTGCATCTTTCAAACAATGAAAATGATTGAATTCTTTTATCCTCTTGGTCTACCATATACATTCTACACACCCCACATCAGCAACTATATTGAGAGCAGTGGGAAAACTATTATTCAAAATCGGAAGAGGGTGCAGGATCTAACGACTAAAAGCTGTGGCTTCCATTCACTACTATATTTTGTGTTCCGATGTCGTTGCTATACTTACAAGCAGTTTCTCCACATTTATAGTGACAATCCACGTCTGAACGACTTTCTAGTGGAAAACATCCTCTCATACCTGTACAGTATTTATTTCGGTGTCCTAAGAGTAAAGAACTTAAAAATGTTTGTGGATTGGTGTATTAATCCAATGTATATATACTATATGGTAGTTAAATCTTCAAGTTCGATGTCTTCTTCGATGTATAGGTAAATGCCAGGAAAAAAAACTGCCGGTATACCATATGATTTAACTGTATATTGATCTTGCTTGACTGAAAAGTCAGGGTCACATTTTCTACAGTACAATGTAACTTCACTCTTCTCATATCTCTTTGTATAGTCAATGATACTATTTGCACTCATATTATGAAATTCACGAGTTTCAATCTGTCTATTTAAAGCAATATCACATACAGTGTTTTCAAATGGTGAATCACATTCGGTAACTGCCAAATAAAAATCACTTGGTTAATAATCATAATAGGCAGTGTCCTCACAACGATGACGTAGAAACCAAATTGTCTTGTTACCCCAATAGTTGAATCGTAGACCAGATTCCTCTTCCCAGAATAATTTAAATCCACGACAATACCAATCTCGTAGAAATAAACTAAAATCACGTTTAGGATTCTTTCCAATCATAGCGGGGTAAGCATTCTCCCACTGATCACATTTATCATAGTGACAATTGGAGCACAGGTGCCCTCTAGGATGAGAGTCACACACCTCCTCAAGACATGAATTACATCCTTTAATTTGTACTGCATAGCCTCTATGTAATTTAAAGGGATTACATAATTTACACTTTTCATTACAGTCATCTATAATTGTACAATTCTCAAACTAAGTCCACACGCCAAGAGTGTACATGCACAATGGACATATTTTGAACATTTGCTGGTTTCCATTGTCATTTGACACTCTCACAGCTAAAAAAAAACTGATCGTCCCTGCCGATAGATAAATTCAATGTGGAGGAATGGGGAGATGAGTAGCTCTGTGACGTTACCTTTTTTGAATGGTGGGGGATACATCTACATTGAATCCATTGGCAATGTTTTCAAAAGTATATCCACGATATGATTCTGCTTTGTTCCAATTAATATATCAATAAAATGAGTATAAGCATTTGAATCACATTTTAAAAGTTTCATATAATTGTCTAATGGGGGAGAATCACTCCTCATTACATTTTCAAGTGTTCCTTGACGAGAGAATATCCTGCGTTGAAGAGATAACTCGAGAAAATCATCATCCAAAATCAAATGTTTTTCCATAAGCACTAGATTCGAACTAATTGTCTCTTTCTCAAATTTATTCATTTTTCAATCCTTTCACTCTGACTACTAACTCTAGACTGACCCTGATTGGCTGAGAAGGGGGATGTATCCGACTCGCTGATTGGCTGAGAAGGAAACACGGTTTCTAACTGTTTCCTATTCCGTTAGGTCTTGCGTGCACATGACCAAAACAACAACAAGATCTTGAAAGAAGTGTCATTGACCCTGTCCCCGTTAGACTCAATAATCCATCAAAGTGAGAAAAATACTGTTTTTTCATTCTCACTGACAAAAACCATAAAACAGACATAAATTGCTGTTGACATCCATGAAAAACATCAAATAAATTGACCAGCATACATAACCGTCCAAGAAACAACCATAAATGTGAGAAAATTCATGTTTTTTCAAGTGATAAAAATTCTGTTTTTTCATTCTCACTGACAAAAACCATAAACCACGTGGTACGTCCTGGACCTTTAGGGTCATCTCTACTTTATTTATTGTAATTTCTGTTCGCTTTGGATTTCATTTATTTATCGATGCTGGTTTTGGTAGTTTTACGCTTGGTAGATTATTTGATTTTATTTTTGCTCATTTTTGGGATAGGTCATCTGAGGCAGTATCATCGTTTTTCGTTGCGGTAAAATTTTCGGGTGGAGGGTTGCATGCCCAACCAACCCTAGGCCTGAGATCTAATTTTTGGTTTAAGTGAGTTCTTTCCTTATCTTAGAAAAACTTATTTTGTGGAAAAAGTTTTTTATATTAATTTCTTTTTTTTTATACTGACATAGGCCAAATCTTTTCATGGTAAAAGAAAACAATAGTTTAAAATCTTACCTTGTTTTTAAGAATTTATAGTTTGGCCTGCTATTTGTATGCTGGAAAAAATTTGTCAACAATTTTTAATAACTTACACCCTTTAAAAAATCTGGACACAAATAGTTGTATTTAATTAGGCTATATACCTCCTCCAATTGACCCGAAAAATAAAACTTGATACAATTCGCAAAAAAATCTACGTAGGCCTATGTTCTTTGACAGCTTGGATTCATTTACACTCTTTTGATTTAGTTGAATTTTAGGAGCAGAAGTAGTAATAGAAATATCCCCGAAAGTTTGAACATAATACCCTCAGTCGTTTTCGGGATACTGCTGAGATATGTTATTGGCAATCTTCATACACAAAGTGCTTTTTGATTTGATCTTAAGGCAATATTTAGTTTTTAAACATAATGGGCAAATTGCATAACTGTTGGGGTCACCCTATTGACTGACCATTTACATGATCATAGTTCGTTGTGATTTAGTTCAGCATCCGCCTAAATATTCCTTGAAAGCTTCACCTTAATATCCTTATCTCGTATAGTAATAATAGTTATAGTAGCGGTAAAACATTATTATCAGTATGCACATAGCACCTTTCTTTTCAACATCCCCTTCAACACAGGATGACATTTTTAACTTAATACCATCAACCAGTCCTGAAGCATTGCTGATACGTCCTCATTGAAACCTATGTGGGCAAGGTGTATTTTGATTTATTTCAATACAGTTACAATATTGCCCAAACTTTTCACCTTGTGTTTGGCTATACTATTTGTCCTAGTTGATTGGATTGGTTAGTAAGGTGAGTAAGGCCTCGTTTAAATGCTTATCTTTTTTTATTCCTAAAGTAGGAAAGCAGTTTTTTTTTTCACTGAATAATTACCTTTAACGATTATATATTAATGATTATAAGTTGATTGGTGGTGTCCAGTTTATTCGGTTTTTCTTTTTAAGAATTAAATGTTGGATTGCAATTAGAATTCTGGACAAAATCTTGAATATTTAGCCAAAATTGTGGATGAGCAGTAGTTTTGTTGACTAAGTCCTTAAAAATGTTTTTACTAAATAATTTCAGGTGAACAGAAGGGGGTGATGTTTTGCTATGGTTTTGATATGATATGGCGGGTAATGTTTTGCTTTGAAATGGTACATTTTGGGCATCTGACCCCCTCCTGCCTACACAATGACCCACCACTCCTCCTTGGGAATAGCTGATTCGCAATAATACATCATCAAACAAAATATCATGAAAAATCAACTGAATCGACTTAGTCAAATTAAATCAGTTTAATCATTTATCTTGTATGGACTATGTCAATTGTCTGGAATGAATGTGTCACCGTGCGGCATTACTTCCTCTGCAAATGAAAAAATCAATATATAGTTTTCTTTTTGTATTTGTATATCGATAGGCTATCTCAGAATTCTAAATCCATAGCATTGGTCCTCTTTGGGTCAAAACTGTGGTTGGGTGCCTTAAAATGGTAGAAAACACCACTTTGACATGGGACAACCCTTATGGTCATTTAAAACGGGCACTAGTTTTTACGGGCATCAAAGATATTAGCGATTTTTATGTCAAAGGTTGAGGTTTAAACTATTTACAAAAGGACGAATTTTTTTATAACGTGTTTTGGAAAAAATAAGAAACTTATGATTGTCTCAAGAACCAAACAAAATATAAAAAAAATTGGACGAATTGATGAAACGTAAGTTTGATATGAAACGTAAGCATAACAATTTCATGAATTTTTTTTTAGTTTTTCATTTGCCTTCAATCTTATAATAAAAACTACACCTTCCTCCTTTTGTTTCTAAGCTTCTATAAGAATCCAGTTAAATTATATAAAAAAGGATCCCGATTTAGAACTTTTCCAAAATTATTTGTTTAAGAGATGTATAACGTAAAGGCACATTCTCTCTAAAACAGAGAGATCAAATATCAACAGGGGAGACGGTCATTACCATGGGTTCATATTAAGTTTATTCCTAAAGGTTGGAAGTATATACACCGACTTGGAAAGGACTAAATCATTTCAAATGATGCATAATTCAAGGTTCATGAAACATCGTCTATGCAAGTAGATTTTAACACAACCTTAAAATAGCATCTGGAACATCCAAAACTTTTTATAATAAGATTCTTCATGTTTTTTAATACTAACGAGAAAACAACTTAACTTGAGTTACTCTCACGACTTATGGAACTAAGAAATGTTTCGGATGTTCCAGATGCTATTTTAAGGTTGGGTTAATAAGGTCTACTTGCATAGACACTATTTTATGGACCTTAAATCATGCATCATTTCAAATCATTTAATCATTTCCAAGTCAGTGTACATACTTCCAATCCTTAGGAATAATAATTACCATGAAAAGTAAATTCTCATTTCATTCCTTTCTTTTAGAGAGCTGCTACTACTACCAGTAACAGCTCATCACAACATAAGGAGGACTAAGGACAGGGTGCCACCCTTGAGATTTACCTGTTACTAAATAACTCTACTGTTCGATTTTAATAGATTTTACACCTGTATTGCGTGCATGTTCCGTGTGTCCTATGCTAAATTAATCTAAAAAAACGAGTTATTTTATTTTCTTATAATGAGCTTGTACATGAATAAACATACAAGGAAATCGATTTTCATCTACATGTATGTAACCTTCTGAATAGTTTCGCTTTATATACATAGAACATGAGTTCCTTCTTCATGTTATATTTTCGAAACAAATTCTTCACTGCTGTAACAGCAAGAACAAAGCGTCAAAAATCCTTCAGAGAGAATAAAACTTTATAGATCAAGCATCATATTTACATTGTGGATATTGTAGCCAGAAAATCAACATTTAAATCGTTTCCACCTCTTACAACAGATGCAAAATTATTATATTGAGCACGCAGTTATACGTAATAGAAAACCCAGTTTTTATTGGACTTTTAGCCGAAAGATGGCACGTTAAGTAAAACTTTTAGTGATATGTTTTCCATACGTAAAATCTCATTCTCCTTTTCAAGTATCTTGATCACCCCATCTTTATTCTCCATTTCTTTCCTCAGCATTTCAACTGTTTTGTGAAGTTGTATAATGTCATTTTCCATATATTTTCTTTTTTCGATTGACTTCTTCCTAAATCTGTTTGCAGCTTCTCTGTTCCGCCGTCTTCTTAGCGCTATTCTTTGAAGAATAATATCGGATTGTTCCATTGTCTCTGGAACAAGTATGTTATCATCATCATATTTCTGTGTTTTGACTGTTACTGATTCCTTTTTCCAATTATTATCATCCAAAGTTAAGAACTGGCCTGGTATTGTATTACTGGTTTCAGGTTGAATCATACTCACTGGAGCATTGGTATCATCATTTCTTAAAATCTGCTCCCGTTTAATAGCCGCTTTTCCATTATCACAAGTAAGCTCCAAATCAATGGACTGGCTTGTATTTGTGCTTGATAAATCGTATAGAGTCATATTATCCGTAATGATCATTTTATAGTTACCTCTACTCTGAAAGTTGGAAATAGCCGGTTCCGTTTTTGCGTTACAGAAATTCAAATTTAAGAACTGTCCTGGGACTGCATCCTCAATATTATGTTGGATAGCATTCATCGGGAAATAATTCAGTTCTTCATTCAGAGCCTGCATCTTAATAAGTTGTTTTTCGGCATTAACAATATCTTGATTTAGCAGAAACTGTTCTGGGATTGCCTCGTTCATATTATTTTGAATAATATTCATCTGAAAATGATTCACTTCTTCATACGGAGTCTGTATACTACGATTGGCTAAATTTCTCTCTTCCTTAATAATATCCTGATTTACTATCAACTGTGCTTGTATAGCAACGTCCATATCATGGTGAATAACATTCATCGGAATATCATTCAGTTCTTCATTTAGAGTCTGCATCCCAACATTGGCTGAATCCTGCCCGCCATTGATAATATCCTGGTTTAGGGCTTGACCATGAATTGGGTTATTTGATTTTGTACAGCTGCTCTCAAAGAAGTATTCCTGCTGTTCTTCCTCAGTCTCATTCCTCAAGGTGCTTGGAAACAATAGCGCATCAAGTAAAAGAGACTGTTTTTTTGTTTTATCGAAATGTGGTGCCATTTGCCTGCAAATTTAAAAAAAGTAAAAAGCACATATAACTAAAATAGATTCGCCTAAAAATACAATATACAATTGCTTAACATTTACAATTTGAAGCTACCTTCGGGAAAACATCTCACAAAACTAAATGGATTAAACATTTTAAAATAACAAATGAACAAGGAATAAGTTATTGCGACATAATTTTATGCAAAGCTTTTGATGCCTCTATTCGCTTAACTTTATTATATGAACTAACCCCTGGGATATTTGCAACAATTTATTTTTATTTTTAAATATGGGTTCATTTTTTAAAATAATATCTTAAGTAGGATCAATATTTACATTCCCAGTATCTCTATTAATTGACAAACCTGCAAAAATATATTTTTTTTTTATTTCTAATGCTTCAACAGCCCATTGCGTGAAACCTTTATCATTGGAAATGGCTGTTGCCTCAAGAATGGCTTTGGAGGTTGATTTGAAGCTTTCAGGAGGCTTGAAAGATCTAAAGCCGAACTGGCCAGGCACGACAGAAAACACAAAAAACATAAATACGACAAATGGGTCTATAGTCAGTAGATGAAAACGAAGAAAAAAAAAAAAGGAATTTCGCCTGTATCGAACAAGGCGTCTTCAGCGTAGGGATAAAAATAAACTAGAACATAAATATAGAATATAATATAATATACAATTACAATTGAATATAATATACAATTGCTTAACATTTACAATTTGAAGCTACCTTCGTGACACGATCTCACAAAAGTAACGGGATTAAACATTTTAAAATAACAAACGAACAAGGAATAAGTTATTACGACATCTGCCCCTTCCCCAAGTCAAAATTTAAGGTGTGCTGTACCCCAAGCCTCCTGACAGAAAACACAAAAAATATAAATACGACAAACGGGTCTATGGCGAGTAAATGAAAACGAAGAAAAAACAAAACCGGATATTTCGCCTGTATCTAACATGGCGTCTTCTGCGTAGAGAAAAAAACAAACAAAAACTAAAAAATATACATAAAACTAAAATAGACTCACCTAAAAATATAATATACAATTACTTAACATTTATAATTTGAAGCTACCTTCATGAAACCATCTCGCAAAAGTAACTGGATTGAACATTTTAAAATAACAAATGAACTAGGAATAAGTTATTGCAACATAATTTTATGCAAAGCTTTTGATGCTGCTATTCGCTTAGGTTTATTATTTGAACTCTAAGCACCTTATACGCCCCAAGGGCGTAAATTACATCCATTACCCCAAGGGCTGTGAGCTGCAGTAGCATTGATAGCATGCAAATATTGCCTTTTTGATCATCTCACTTGTTTTTCAAGTTTTTCTTGTTTTGCACCCTTTTGACAATCCGTATACACATAATTTGTTTTAGTTTAGTTCAACACTCCCCTCAACATTCTCTGAAGATCTCACCTGAATACCCTTCGTCTTGTTAGAAAGTAAAGTTCAAACATGCATACGTTTCTCAATAACATATATCAAACAGTTCGTCGTAACGAACTGTAAGTAAGGAGCGACCCGCCTCAATGGTAAGCGACACTCTAGAAAACGGGATTTTGATACCAATCGATACATCAAAAGAATCAAATTTTAATGCGGAATTCAAATATATAGCTTTCTTCAAGTTTAGTCCTACCGATCAAAAGTTACACGTCTGAGAATATTTGGCTGATTTTCGAAAAAAGGGGGAAAGACCCCTTAAAAGCTATAGAAACTTAATGAAAATCGCACCATGAGATTCAGCGTATCAGAGAATCCTACTACAGAGGTTTCAAGATCCTATCTGCAGAAATGTGGAATTTTATCTTTTTTGCCAGAAAAAATATTACGGTTGCGCGTATATTTGTTTTTTTTCCCTAGGGGTGATTGCATTGATCCAGAGGTCCTAGAATATCGCAGGAGGGCTAATTCGGATGGAAATTCAAAGTTCTAGTGCCCGTTTTAAGTGACCAAAAAAATGGAGGGCAGCTAGGGCTCCTCCCACGCTCATTTTTTCCCAAAGTCACCCGATCAAAGTTTTGAGATAGCCATTTTGTTCAGCATGGTCGAAAATATGATAAATATGTCTTTTAGGATGACTTAATCCCCCGAAGTCCCCGGGGGGAGGGCTAAAAGTTATGAACTTTACCCAGTGTTAACATATAGTATTGGTTATTGGGAAGTATACAGACGTTTTCAGGAGGGTTTTCTTCTGGTAGTGAGGGGGGGGGGGTTGGGTCGGGGGTTATGCTGGAGGATCTGTCCATGAAGGAAGTTTTCATGGGGGAAGGGAAATTGCCATGAAGGGGGCGCCGGACTTGCCAGCATTATTTATTGGTTATTGGGAAGTATACAGACATTTTCAGGAAGGATTTTTTTGTGGAGGATGGGGCTGGAGGAGGGGGCTACTCGGGAGAATCTTTCCTAGGAGGTAGTTTCTTTGGCGTAGGGGACATTTCTATGAAGGGGTCGACGGATTTCCAAGCATTATTTAAAAAACGATCAGAAATTAAATTAAAAAAAAACAAGTTTTTTTCAACTGAAAATAAGAAGCAACATTAGAACTTAAAACGAACAGAAATTATAATATATATGAGGGGGTTCTCCCCCAAGTCAATACCTCGCTCTTTACGCTACAGTTTTTTTAGTGCTTTCAAAAGAGCTATCTAAGTAGTATGTATGTAACGATAAGTAGCAGAGTGTCTCCCTATATAGCTATAACGAAAAGTAGCGAGGTGTCTCCCCATATAGCTATAACGATAAGTAGTGGGGTGTCTCCCTATATAGCTATAACAGTTAAGAGCGGACAGTCCCCCCATATAGGTACAATTAAAGAGAGCAGAGTGTCTCACTATATAGCTATAATGCTTAAGAGCGGGGTGTCTCCCATATAGCTATAACGATAGAGAGCGGACAGTGCTCCCGTCAATACAAGCAGACAGTGTAATGACCGGAATTCAACCACCGTGAAAATTCGTGTTGATCTGTGTTCAAAGTGCGTGATGTTTCCTTTATACTATAGTAACTTCCTATCTGTCTGCTACCTTTTAATTGTTAGATGTGATTGACTTATGTTTGACCTTGAATACGGGTATAAAAACTCTGACAATTTGTTATCTTCTCAGTTCAGAATTGGCATTTGAAATATAATGATGCATTCAAATAAAAGGAATAAGTGTCGAAAGCTACAAGCAAGAATTAAGTTATTCTTTTATATTCATAGTGGGTAAAGAAATTAATTCTATTAAAATTTATACAGACCTTATTATAGTTAACAGATTGTTAAATATTTTTTGAACTTGGATCTCCAACGGTCGGTAAAGAGCAATATCAAAACAAAAAAAAAGTATGTAAACACTGTATTTAAATGGCTTGCGAGCTTAGCACATGAGTTAAATCATAGCTATTTTTTATTCCGGACCAAAGTTCCCCACATTCATTCCCCACCGGCCCAAAGTGCCACAATCGTCCCCCCCCATCCCTCCAACCCCCTCCCTCCAACTCCCCTCCACGACCCCCCTCCTTTTTTTATTTTTTATTTTTTTTTCTTTTTTTAACTTTTTTTTACATCTCTTAGAATTTCATGAAACATACTTAAAAAACAAAAATTTCATATTTTATATTTTACAACTTAAAAATAAGAATGATATGGATATGTGTGTCGCAACTTTTACTATTAGAAAAATAATGTTTGTAGTGACCAATTTTTTTTTTAACTTTTTTTTTTAACTTTTTTTAAACTTTTTTTTTACATCTCTTAGAATGTCATGAAAAATACTTAAAACATATGAAATTAACATTTAATATTTTCTAAATTAAAAATGGGAAGGATATAGATATGTAAGTTGCGACTTTTACTCTTAGAAAAATAATGTTTGTAGTGACCAATTTTTTTTTCTGACAGTTTTTTTTAACTTTTTTTCTGACAGTTTTTTTTGTTTTTTTTTAACTTTTTTTTTTACATCTCTTAATCATATCAGAAAAATAGAATGACACTTTTAATTTAGAATTTTAAACACTTATTCTTGTGCATACTATTGATTAGGACTGACGGTTCTCTTTCAAGATTTTTTTCATGAAAAACAAACTTTTTTTTTAGGATTTTCCAGAGCTCCCCCTACCCATTAAGAAGATAAGAAGGGGTGAAGTGACGCCAGTGGTCAGCAGACCGACAGTTATACAACATGTTCGTAGGTAGAATCCATTAATACAATCAACATTAACCGTAAACCGCCCAATAGCCAACTATCCAGCTATCACAGCCAGCATCCACAGCAATATGACACAACCATCCGGACCCATCATACACCAAGCAACTGTCAAATGGTTAATTCCTACATCTAACACTCACAACAAGATAACACAACCACCCGGACCCAACATACACCAACCAACTGTCAACTGGTCAACTGCCACACTCAACATGAAAAGCATACTCCCATTCCATGAAGCTGATGTACTCATGGAACCAGTCACCTCTCTCCGTGATTACGTAAGAAAAATTGTATTTTTTCTCTCTCTCTCTCCCCCTCTCTCTCTCTCTTATCTCTGTATATATCTATCTCAGTCTAACCTCAATGTCAATGTTAGGATCTAGCATGAATTAAGAATTAAAAAAAAGAAATAAAAGGGTAGCGATTCTACAGATTTAGATCATTAAACACTGAAAATATTTTTTCAGCTTAATAGAAGCGTCACATCACCATCTAAAAAAAATATGGCATAATTTCTCTTTCTTATACCAGGTTACACTCGAAGAATCATAGAAAACACACACACACACTCACACACACACAAACACACACAAACACACACACACACACACACACACACACTCAAACACACTCACACAGAAATACTCACACACACAAACATAAACACACACACAAAAAGACACACACACACACACACACACAAACACACACACAAACACACACACACAGACACACACACACACACACACATATAAAAACACATATACACACACACACATACACACACACACACACACACACACACACACAAACTCACACAAACACAAACACAAACAAAAACACAAAAAAACAAAAATACCCACACACAAACACACACAACCAAAAACACTCAAACATAAACACACACAGACACACACACACACACACACACACACACACACAGAATCTGAATATTCTTTTTCTGGTAAATAAAAAAAATAACTTCACATTCATTTTTTAGATAAATGTACAGGAACTCCCACCACCAACACAATTCGAAGATAATCTCCATGACCAATCACCGGAATGGATTACAAATTTGTTAACTGATTGGTTTGGTGATGATTGTAGTCGTAGTAGTAGTAATATGCTTATAAGTCCTGATACACTCGAGGGTCTGTTGAGTGAGTTTGGGGATTCGACACCACACAACATCCCCACCATTGAGAAATTTAGTGCAGGACATGAAATTCCCGTACCATCCCCTATCATGTCCGATTTTAATTGTAGTATGCTTCCTTCGAATATAGGGGATAGTTATATTAATGTACCAAGTACATCTACAGGGGGTATGATTCAACCAGCTACCCTCGAATGGTCTGATCGTCCCAGTCTTGATACACTCGAGGGGTTTATTGAGTGAATCGGGGGATTCCACACCAGGTAAGAACACTACCATTGAGCGAATTGGTGGAAGACAAGAAATCCCCGTAACGCCCCCTGTCATTCCCGATTTTAATTAAGTTGACTCTGCCTTGCACAATTTATATGTTTATAGGGCTGAGTTTGAGGATCCATTTAATTCACTAACATCAGGTAGCATCATAACGGATCCGGTAGACATAGTACACTCCTATGTGGGCAAGATTCGAGCCCTTCTTGAAAGAGTGATTAGGGAGGGTGGTGGGAGGGATGGGATTAAGGCTGCCATCGCACAAAAAATAAATTATTTCAATGAAAAGAAGGATGAGGTGTATGAGCGTTATTTACGTACTGAAATGCTACCACATCATCCGGACCTGAATAATTTTGAGGGTGTTTTTATGGAATGGGTTGACAATATAGTAACAAAATTAGATAATTATACTGAGTTGGGTAGTGGGTCGGTGGTTTTATTTATGGGGAGTATAGATATTAATGTTATTAAATTTAAAAAGAATTTTATTTTAAGAGGTGGGAGTGGGGTGGTGGGGGCAAAATATAATGAAGATTTAAAGGGGTGTAAAGGTGTACAATTCTTCAATTTCGATACAGGGCTTCAATGCTTCAAATATGCATTTCTTGTGGCAGCTCACAAGTCTCTGCAACGGTATGCTACTAACACACTGTTGGACAATTATGCCGTTAATAGGAGTCCAAATTTCCCTAAAGTAGATTTTAATTGTTTAAATGATCAATATCCAGTAACACTTAATGGGATAACTATTTTTGAGCGGGCTAATGCGCATTTAAAAATTGGTGCTACTGTGCTACAATATGAAACAGAATTTGAGGGGGGTGACTGCAAAAAGGGGTTTATATTTCCAGTGAGGGCTCCGTCCGTTGAATCAGTGGAACAATGGGTATGGCTTCTTTACAAGCCAGCCAGTGATCCCGATTCAATTGGACATTTTTTTCCAATACCAAAAATAAATCTGGTTTTAAGTGAGGGTAGAAAGGGGTATAAAGGGGAATGTTACTATTTTCCAACATGTCTTTCTAGATTCCGGTCAGAAATTAAGTTAAATAATCATATGAAGCATTGTAAGCTTCACGGATGTCAATCTGTGCAAACGGTTAGCGGTGACTGGGCCATCTTGCGATTTAAGAACTTTCAAAACTCGCTCCAACAGAGTGACAAGGTGGCCTTAGACTGCGAAGCCGCTCTCATAGATGTGTATGATCCATTGAATTCAAATCTTGTTAAAAAACACGAGGCCATTGCAGTTTCTTATGCTCACGCACAGACAGACTTGTGCAATTCCATCCATTCGGTAGAGGTAGTTGAGAGATTGGGTGATGACGATTGTATACTTCTTAACCATGATAGTAATCATTAAAACAGCAAATAAATTGATGTCACGGCAGCGAAATACGTATTATCCAATGAATCTATCACCAGAGGACAACTTGGCCATTAAAAATGAAAAATTATGTTGGGTAGGTACGGGGGACTCTGTTGAGGGTAATAGGAAAGAAGGAAAGGGGAAAGGGGGTAAGGGATGGTCCGTAACCACGATCATTTGGGCAACCCGATTGTATCTGGAATTAGCACTTTTCGTGGGGTGGCATCAATCATGTAATTTAAATGTTAGTCAACAATTGTTTCTACCTGTTTATATACACAATTCCAGCTATGACATGAAATTTATTTTACCGGCATTGGCACGATTGCAACAAGGTGGAGTTGTAGATGGCGCATGGGTAGCTGGTAATTTTTCTTACAATATCATACCCAAATCGTCTGAAAAGCTGCTGCTCTTAGAATTCAAATGGCAAATAATAGATAATGATAAATTGTGCGTGAATAAGATCTGTTTTTTAGACTCCTTTAGCTTCTTCCCCAAATCCCTAAGACAACTCGTTGAAGTACAGAAAAGTGACGATTTTAATAGTTTCCCCTCCTTAAGGAACACCTCCTTAAACAGCAGCAGCAGCAGGACTTTTCAGACGGTGAAATGTATGATTTATTAACGTGTAAGGGCATATATCAATATGACTACTACAACTCCACCGCGACGCTTTCTGATGAACAATTACCGTCCATCACCTCATTCTATGATTCACTTCACGAGCGTCAATGCACCTCTGCCGATTATAAATTTGCCAAGAGGGTTTGGGCTAAGAGAGGGTGTAAAAATGGGTGGGATTATTGTAAACTGTACCTGGCAAGTGATGTATTGACGTTGCTGGGTATTGTGTGTAAGAACACGGATAAAATCTATGGGGAATTCGGGTTGGATTCAGGTTATTTTTTCCACTCCTCATTTGGTGATGGATTTAATTCTTAAAATCAGTAAAGAGGAAATAGGCTTGATCACCGACGTGGATCAGCATCTATTTGTAGAAAGATCAATGAGGGGAGGGTATGTTTTTCATGGAGATCGTATCCTTGAAACTGATCCGACTGGACATGACACCAGTGTAAAGTTGGATGTAGTCTCCTGGGATATGAACTCCCTCTATCCATTGGCGATTTCTCACTACTCTTTGTCGTGTGGAAATTATAAATGGTTTAACGATCCTCGTGCTTTAGATTTCCCCAACATTCCCAATGTTGAGGAGAATGGACCGCGGGGATGGTTTTTTGAAATCGATGGTGAAATACCCGTGGTGCATCATGACTCGGTGAAGGATTTTGTTTTCCCGTGCATAAACAGAGCGGTGACTAGGGACTCTTTGAGTCCATACAATATTTCTAAGGTAGTGGATGGTGGTGTGCACTGGACATCTTCAAAACAAAAACTGATCGCCGACCTTCATCCGAAAGAGAATATCGTTGTACATCACATTCTTTTGCAGTGGATGGTAGCCAACGGTTTCAACGTCACAACGGTGCATAGAGCCCTACAATTGGCGCAAAAACCTTATTTGAAAATATTTACGGACACTTTTATTGGTAAACATTACAAAGCAAAAATAAAGGTTGAAAAGAAAATTTTTAAACTCTTTTTGAACTCAGCTCTCTGTAAAATTTGCGAGAGTGAACGTAATCAAAGTTGTTGTGGCGTTGTTACTGACCCAAAAGAATGTGCTCGAGTCATTGCCGATTCAAACTTCAATCATTCATCATCATAGACTCCAATATGGTCCTCTTGAATAGAAAAAAGAAGAAACGTTATTCTAAATAAAATATTGCAGCTGGCAGCGCAATAACCGAAATATCAAAAAACTCATGTTGTGATTTTTTACGATATTTGTAGACGCCAATAGCCGGGGGAGGGAGAAGTTCAAGTATATTATGGGGGTACCGATTCACTTTCGCTAAAAGTTAGAACTGCGAATTTATTGGAAGATTTGGAAAAAGGCGTGCACATTAGCTCCCGAATGGACTTTACCAATCGGGACGAGTCCATTTATCCTGAGCTAGTGAAGCGCCAGGCCCCAAATCAGTTATTAATGTTAAAATCAGAGACGGGAAGTGACTTGATTTCCAGTGGTGTGCTTGCAGGTCCGAAGGGGTACTGTGTGCAAACACACAACGAGGTAATCAAAAAAGTCTGCAAAGGGGTGCCTAGACACTACGTGAATAAGAATTTCGACATGAATGTATACAGAAACTGTGTGGAAAATAGTATAGTTCCAAGGGCGAAGGTCATGGCGATTCGCTCTTTAAAATTTAAAAAGTTGATAAAATAGCCAAGTGTCCCGTGTCGGATAAAGACTATGTGTGTGTAGAGGGTCTGAAGGTGCGACCTCATGGACATTATTTGACTTCTGACCGAGGTGTGTGTCGAGATTATAGAAATCGCCACGGTCGGGAAAAAATTAAATAGTAAATGGTTGGGTGGTGGTTGGATTCTTTTTTTTAATAGTTATTTTCTTTTTTCCAATTCAACACTTTTTTTTCACAACTCAGCAGTAGTTTTTTTTCCCCAACTGAGCTGTTTTTTTTTTATAGCAAGGCAGATTCGTATGTTTTTTTCTGTAAATAAAAAAGTATTCAAATTGTTTTCTGGCCCCGCGGCCGGCCCGGGGGGAGGGGGAGGGGGGTACTGGCCTTCGGCTGGCCGCCGCCAGCGGCCGCCGTGCCCTTCCAGGGGTGGGGGGGTGGGGGGGGGATCCCAAAATTTAAGATGTTGTAAATAAAAGTGATATTATTATTATTATTTTAAGTGCATTATTTATTAAATGTTGTATGTTTTTATAAATAAAAAAAGGTGTATCTATTAAAGTGTTTTGTTTTTTCTTTCTAGTGCCTATGTAAATGTTGTAGTTTTTATTATAAATAAATTTAAAAAAAAGTGTATTTTTTTTCATGTTTAATGTGCTTTTTTAAACGTAGTATTTTTTTTAAGTGTTGTTACTTTTTTATGCATAATAAAAGAAAATATGATTCTTTATTCGTCTTCTTCTTCTCATTTTTATTATTCTTGAACGGAATAGTAGTAGTAGTTGTGTACCGGGAGTAAAACACGATATATTTGAAATACCAAAATAAAGTTCCTTCTTTAGTTCGGACTCCTATAATTAAGCTAAATCTAGTTTCAAAAATGAAAAAGTCCTTAATCAGCAAAGAAAAG
>NC_142803.1:61296270-61327171 GCF_049724085.1 Artemia sp. Qi Xiang Cuo | reverse complement strand
GTTGTGGTTTTACCTTGTCACAGTGCATTTTCTTGATTTTTCAAAGTTCATTTTGAATTTCTTTCGTTGAAATGCAAGAGTTGGAATATTTCAGTAGTGTTTGGTTGTGGTTTACCTTGTCACAGTTACATTTTCTTGATGTTACATTTTCCAAAGTTCATTTTGAATTTCTTTCGTTGAAATGCAAGAGTTGGAATATTTCAGTAGTGTTTGCTTGTGGTTTACCCTGTCACAGTTACATTTTCTTGATTTTTCAAAGTTCATTTTGAATCATTCAAGAAACGTGATTAACCACGTTTTTAAACTACATGATATTTGCATGCCTTTCCTTGGCACCTTTCCAAACGAGTGGGGATTCCCCGCTGGTTCCTACACATTGCAAAAAAGTGAGCAGTACGAATTTCCACATTTTCAACCAGACTGGATTTTTAGACAACACACCCACAGAGATGATCAATTTGAATTTCTTTCGTTGAAATGCAAGAGGTGGAATATTTCAGTAGTGTTTGCTTGTGGTTTACCCTGTCACAGTTACATTTTCTTGATTTTTCAAAGTTCATTTTGAATTTCTTTCGTTGAAATGTAAGAGTTGGAATATTTCAGTAGTGTTTGGTTGTGTTTTACCTTGTCACAGTTACATTTTCTTGATTTTTCAAAGTTCATTTTGAATTTCTTTCGTTGAAATGCAAGAGTTGTTATATTTCTGTTATGTTTTGTTTTGATTTACCTTGCGCATTTACATTTTCTTGATTTTTCAAAGTTCATTTTGAATTTCTTTCGTTGAAATGCAAGAGTTGGAATATTTCAGTAGTGTTTGGTTGTGTTTTACCTTTTAACAGTTAAATTTTCTTGATTTTTAAAAGTTCATTTTGAATTTCTTTCGTTGAAATGCAAGAGTTGGAATATTTCAGTAGTGTTTGGTTGTGGTTTACCTTGTCACAGTTACATTTTTTTTATTTTACATTTTCTTGATTTTTCAAAGTTCTTTTTGAATTTCTTTCCATGAAATGGAAGAACTGGAATATTGCAGTAGTGGTTGGTTGTGATCTAACTCGTCACAGTTACATTTTTTTGATTGTTGCACAGTTCTATTTGAATTTATATCTCTGACATGCACGAGTTGGAATATTTCAGTAGTGTTTGTTTGTGATTTACCTTGTCAATGTTAAATTTTCTTTATTTTTCAAAGTTCATTTTGAATTTATTTCGTTGAAATGCAAGAGTTGGAATATTTCAGTAGTGTTTGGTTGTGGTTTACCTTGTCACAGTTACATTTTCTTGATTTTTCAAAGTTCATTTTGAATTTCTTTCGCTGAAATGCAAGAGTTGGAATATTTCAGTAGTGATTGGTTGTGGTTTACCTTGTCACAGTTACATTTTCTTGATTTTTAAAGTTCATTTTGAATTTCAGTAGTGTTTGGTTGTGGTTTACCATGTCACAGTTACATTTTTCTTGATTTTTCAAAGTTCATTTTGAATTTCTTTCGCTGAAATGCAAGAGTTGGAATATTTTAGTAGTGTTTGGTTGTGGTTTACCTTGTCACAGTTACATTTTCTTGATTTTTCAAAGTACATTTTGAATTTCTTTCTATGAAATGCAATTGTTGGAATATTTCAGTGTCACAGTTACCTTTTCTTGATTTTTAAAAGTTCATTTTGAATTTGTTTCGGTGAAATGCAAGAGTTGGAATATTTCAGTAGTGTTTGGTTGTGTTTTACCTTGTCACAGTTACATTTTCTTGATGTTACATTTTCTTGATTTTTCAAAGTTCATTTTGAATATCTTTCTCTGACATGCAAGAGTTGGAATATTTCAGTAGTGTTTGGTTGTGGTTTACCTTGTCACAGTTACATTTTCTTGATTTTTCAAAGTTCATTTTGAATTATTCAAGAAACGTGATTAAACACGTTTTTAAACTACATGCTATTTGCATGCCTTTCCTTGGCACTTTTCCAAACGAGTGGGGAGTCGCCTCTTGTTCCTACAAATTTCAAAACAGTGAGCAGTACGAAAACTCCACATTTTCAACCAGACTGGTTTTTTATACCACACACCCAGCGAGATGATCATTTTTAATTTCTTTCGTTGAATTGCAAGAGTTGGAATATTTCAGTAGTGTTTGCTTGTGGTTTACCCTGTCACAGTTACATTTTCTTGATTTTTCAAAGTTCATTTTGAATCATTCAAGAAACGTGATTAAACACGTTTTTAAACTATATGCTATTTGCATGCCTTTCCTTGGCACCTTTCCAAACGATTGGGGATTCCCCGCTGGTTCCTACACATTGCAAAAAAAGTGAGCAGTAAGAAAACTCCACATTTTCAACCAGACAGTTTTTTTAGACAACACACCCACAGAGATGACACACACACATAGAAACGAGACACGCACAGACACGACACACACAAACAGAGTCATAGTGAGAGAGATATCCAAAAAGTTGGGTTAACCTAGGTTCACTTAGAGTGGCGCGCCACTCTTCAACGAAAGAAAATCAAAATTAACTTTGAAAAATCAAGAAAATGTAACATCAAGAAAATGTAACTGTGACAGGGTAAACCACAAGCAAACACTACTGAAATATTCCAACTCTTGCATTTCAACGAAAGAAATTAAAAATGAACTTAGAAAAATCAAGAAAATGTAACATCAAGAAAATGTAACTGTGACAAGGTAAACCACAACCAAACATTACTGAAATATTCCAACTCTTGCATTTCAACGAAACAAATTCAAAATGAACTTTGAAAAATCAAGAAAATGTAACTGTGACAAGGTAAAACACAACCAAACACTACTGACATATACCAAATCTATAATTTCAACTAAATAAATAAAAAATGAAATTATAAAAATCAAGAAAATGTAATTGCGCAAGGTAAATCACAACCAAACATTACTGAAATATTCCAACTCTTGCATTTCAACGAAAGAAATTCAAAATGAACTTTGAAAAATCAAGAAAATGTAACTGTGAAAAGGTAAAACACAACCAAAAACTACTGAAATATTCCAACTCTTGCATTTCAACGAAAGAAATTCAAAATGAACTTTGAAAAATCAAGAAAATGTAACTGTGACAAGGTAAACCACAACCAAACACTACTGAAATATTCCAACTCTTGCATTTCAACGAAATAAATTCAAAATGAAATTTGAAAAAATCAAGAAAATTTAAATGTGACAATCTAAAACACAACCAAACACTACTGAAATATTCCAACTCTTGCATTTCAACGAAAGAAATTCAAAATGAACTTTGAAAAATCAAGAAAATATAACTGTGACAAGGTAAAACACAACCAAACACTACTGAAATATTCCAACTCTTGCATTTCAAGGAAAGAAATTCAAAATGAACTTTGAAAAATCAAGAAAATGTAACTGTGACAAGGTAAACCACAACCAAACACTACTGAAATATTCCAACTCTTGCATTTCAACGAAAGAAATTCAAAATGAACTTTGAAAAATCAAGAAAATGTAACTGTGAAACTGAACTATTACAACTCTTGCATTTCATCGAAATAAATTCAAAATGAACTTTGAAAAATCAAGAAAATGTAACTGTGACAAGGTAAACCACAACCAAACACAACTGAAATATTCCAACTCTTGCATTACAGAGAAAGAAATTCAAAATGAACTTTGAAAAATCAAGAAACTGTAACTGTGACATGGTAAACCACAACCAAACACTAATGAAGTACATAATGAACTTTTAAAAATCAAGAAAATGTAACTGTGACAGGGTAAACCACCACCAAACACTACTGAACTATTCCAACTCTTGCATTTCAGCAAAAGAAATTCAAACTGAACTTTGAAAAATTCAAGAAAATGTAACTGTGACAAGGTAAACCCCAACCAACCCCTACTGAAATATCCCACCTCGATAATTACAACTACATACCGACCCAAGGACACTATATCAATCAATAAACTTTAACTGTGTGACTGTAACCCACACCCAAACACTACTGAACTATTCCAACTCTTGCATTTCAGCGAAAGAAATTCAAAATGAACTTTGAAAAAATCAAGAAAATGTAACTGTGACAAGGTAAACCACAACCAAACACTACTGAAATATTCCAACTCTTCCATTCTAACGAAAGAAATTCAAAATGAACTTTGAAAAATCAAGAAAATGTAACATCAAGAAAATGTAACTGTGACAATGTAAACCACAACCAACCAATACTGAAATATTCCAACTCTTGCATTTCAACGAAATAAATTCAAAATTAGCTTTTAAAAATCAAGAAAATGTAACTGTGACAAGGTAAAACACAACCAAACACTACTTAAATATTCCAACTCTTTCATTTCAACGAAAGAAATTCAAAATTAACTTTTAAAAATCAAGAAAATGTAATTGTGACAAGGTAAATCACAACCAAACATTACTGAAATATTCCAACTCTTGCATTTCAACGAAAGAAATTCAAAATAAACTTTGAAAAATAAAGAAAATGTAACTGTGACAAGGTAAAACACAACCAAACACTACTGAAATATTCCAACTCTTGCATTTCAACAAAAGAAATTCAAAATGAACTTTGAAAAATCAAGAAAATGTAACTGTCACAAGGTAAAACACAACCAAACACTACTGAAATATTCCAACTCTTGCATTTCAACGAAAGAAATTCA
The DNA here is from genome assembly GCF_049724085.1 of Artemia sp. Qi Xiang Cuo. Lineage (NCBI taxonomy): Eukaryota > Metazoa > Arthropoda > Branchiopoda > Anostraca > Artemiidae > Artemia > Artemia sp. Qi Xiang Cuo. The sequence goes on along the minus strand of NC_142803.1, from coordinate 61,322,513 downwards.
AAATGAACTTTGAAAAAATCAAGAAAATGTAACTGTGACAAGGTAAAACACAACCAAACACTACTGAAATATTCCAACTCTTGCATTTCAACTAAAGAAATTCAAAATTAACTTTTAAAAATCAATAATCTGTAACTTTGAAAATGTATAAAACTAAAAAAATCACCTGATCTTGAAAAAAAAGATAATTTAAGTTAAAGAAATTCATATTGAGCATTGAAAATTCAAGAAAATTTAACTGTGATTGTGTAAACCGTAACCAAGCACAACTTAAATATTCCAACTCTTGCATTTCAATGAAAGAAATTCAAAATGAACTTTGAAAAATCAAGAAAATGTAACTGTGACAAGGTAAACCACAACCAAACACTACTGAAATATTCCAACTCTTGCATTTCAACGAAAGAAATTCAAAATGAACTTTGAAAAATCAAGAAAATGTAACTGTGACAAGGTAAACCACAACCAAATGCTACTGAAATATTCCAACTCTTGCATTTCAATGAAAGAAATTCAAAATGAACTTTGAAAAATCAAGAAAATATAACTGTGACAAGGTAAACCACAACCAAACACTACTGAAATATTCCAACTCTTGCATTTCAATGAAAGAAATTCAAAATGAACTTTGAAAAATCAAGAAAATGTAACTGTGACAAGGTAGACCACAACCAAACACTACTGAAATTTTCCAACTCTTGCATTTCAAAAGAAAGAAATTCAAAATGAACTTTGAAAAATCAAGAAAATGTAACTGTGACAATGTAAACCACAAACAAACACTACTGAAAGAGTCCAACTATTGCATTTAAATCAGGGAAATTATAAATGAACTTTGAAAAATTAAGAGAATGTAACTGTGACAAGGTAAACTACAACCAAACACTACTGAAATATTCCAACTCTTACATTTCAATGAAAGAAATTCAAAATGAACTTTGAAAAATCAATAAAATGTAACTGTGACAAGGTAAACCACAATCAAACACTATTGAACTATTCCAACTCTTGCATTTCAGCGAAAGAAATTCAAAATGAACTTTGAAAAATCAAGAAAATGTAACTGTGACAAGGTAAACCACAACCAAACACTACTGAAATATTCCAACTCTTGCATTTCAACGAAAGAAATTCAAAATGAACATTTAAAAATCAAGAAAATGTAATTGTAACAAGGTAAACCACAACAAAACACTACTGAAATATTCCAACTCTTGTATTTCAGCGAAAGAAATACAAAATGAAATTTGAAAAATCAATAAAATGTAACTGTGACAAGGTAAACCACAACCAAAAACTACTGAAATATTCCAACTCTTGCATTTCAACGAAAGAAATTCAAAATGAACTTTGCAAAATCATGAAAAATGTAACTGTGACAAGGTAAAACTGAGTCTCTCAATCCCCGTAAAGCTCTTTTAAAAGATACAAAAACTACTCATTTAACACAAAAAATTTCGTTTTTAATGACCACCAAGTAAAGAAAAAAACACACGGAATCAGGCAACTGAGTCTCTCAAACCCCTTAAAGCTATTTTAAAATATAAAAAATCTACTTATCTAACAAAAAATATTATTTTTTAATGACAAAAAAGTAAACAAAAACCACACGGAATCAGGCAACTGAGTCTCTCAATCCCCTTAAAGCTCTTTTAAAAGATACAAAAACTACTTATTTAACAAAAAAATTTCTTTTTTAATGACAATCAAGTAAAGAAAAACCACACGGAATCCGGCAACTGAGTCTCTCAATCCCCGTAAAGATCTTTTAAAAGATACAAAAAATACTTATTTAACACAAAAATTTAGTTTTTAATGACCACCAAGTAAAGTAAAACCACACGGAATCAGGAAACTGAGTCTCTCAATCCCCGTAAAGCTCTTTTAAAAGATACAAAAACTACTTATTTAAAACAAAAATTTCGTTTTTAATGACCATCAAGTAAAGAAAAACCACACGGGATCCGGCAACTGAGTCTCTCAATCCCCGTAAAGCTCTTTTAAAAGATACAAAAACTACTTATTTAACTCAAAAATTTCTTTTTTAATGACCACCAATTAAAGGAAAAACACACGGAATTAGGCAACTGAGTCTCTCAAACCCTGTAAAGCTCTTTTAAAAGATACAAAAACTACTTATTTAACACAAAAATTTCGTTTTAATGACCATCAAGTAAAGTAAAATCACCCGGAATTAGGCAACAGAGTCTCTCAAAACACTTAAAGATATTTTAAAAGATAAAAAAACTAATTAATTAACACACAAATTTCGTTTTTAATGACCAACAAGTAAAGAAAAACCACACGGAATCCGGCAACTGAGTCTCTCAATCCCCGTAAAGCTCTTTTAAAAGATACAAAAACTACTTATTTAACACAAAAATTTCGTTTTTAATGACCATCAAGTAAAGAAAAACTACACGGAATCAGGCAACTGAGTCTCTCAAATCTCTTAAAGCTCTTTTAAAAGATACAAAAACTACTTATTTAACACAAAAAATTCGTTTTTAATGACCACCAAGTAAAGAAAAACCACACGGAATCCGGCAACTGAGTCTCTCAAACCCCTTAAAGCTCTTTTAAAAGATACAAAAACTACTTATTTAAAACAAAAATTTAGTTTTTAATGAACATCAAGTAAATAAAAATCTCAATTAATTAGTAATCTGAGTAACTATAAAAATGTAAATAACAATAAAATTATTATTATACAGAAAAAAACGTACTTAAAAATCACAATTACTCATTCAACTGAGTCTCTCAATCACCGTAAAGCTCTTTTAAAAGATACAAAAACTACTTATTTAACACAAAAATTTCGTTTTTAATGACCATCAAGTAAAGAAAAATCACACGGAATTAGGCAACTGAGTCTCTCAACCCCCGTAAAGCTCTTTTAAAAGATACAAAAACTACTTATTTAACACAAAAATTTCGTTTTTAATGACCATCAAGTAAAGAAAAATAAAACGGAATTAGGCAACAGAGTCTCTCAATCCCCTTAAAACTCTATTACAATAAACAAAAACAACTTATTTAACACAAAAATTTAGTTTTTAATGAACATCAAGTAAAGGAAAAACACACGGAATTAGGCAACTGAGTCTCTCAAACCCCTTAAAGATCTTTAAAAATATACAAAAACTACTTATTTAACACAAATATTTAGTTTTTAATGAACATCATGTAAAGAAAAATCACACGGAATTAGGCAACTGAGTCTCTCAAACCCTTTACATCTCTTTTAAAAGATACAAAAACTACTTATATAACACAAAAATTTCGTTTTTAATGACCATCAAGTAAAGAAAAATCACACGGAATTAGGCAACTGAGTCTCTCAAACCCCTTAAAGCTCTTTTAAAAGATATAAAAACTACTTATTTTAACACAAAATACAAGCAAGCAAATAACATGGGAATTCCTATACACCCAAGCAAATAATTGAGTTATTTTTACGTCACAATGTTTCAACTTAAAATCAATCTAATTATAGCATGACATTTCTAATACTTTATTTAACTTTAAATATTTATTAACAATAGGTTTTTGAAAATAACACGGAATTAGGCAACTGAGTCTCTCAAACCCTTAAAACTCTTTTAAAAGATATAAAAACTACTTATTTTAACACAAAATACAAGCAAGCAAATAACATGGGAATTCCTATGCACGCAAGCAAAGAACTGAGTTATTTTTACGTCACAATGTTTCAACTTAAAATCATTCTAATTATAGCATCCCATTTCTCATACTTTAATTACCTGTTACGCTTTCTTAACCATCGGAAGTTTAACCAACGTAAATTAAGTTATAGACAATACTGGTTTAATCTCTTGGCAAAGAGTATAATGACCTGTTTACCTAGCAGAAAAACCGGAAGGAACGTAAAGTCTCCGAATTCAAAAGAAGGTATATACTCCTAACCTAGGTTCTTTTTCCCCCCTAAACCCCAAAAAACTAAAGTTTAAATATAGTTCCCAGAGTGAGAAAACCTTGAATACTTGTTTATACAACATCAGTTAGCTTCAGATCTTTGCTTTTGTCGAGTGGATGCCTCGCGTGTCTTATACAGATAACCTTTTTTTCTATGTTACAATAACAAAAAAAAGATAAATAAATAAACTACCTTAAATTACAGTTTGGAGCAATTTGTGGATGTTTCCCTGTGAAGCTGCAGAGTTGATGATCAATCAGGGTTGCCACTCAGCCGGATTTTTTGGTGCCACTTTGGGTGGGAAAATAGTGTCAATTTTGTATAAAAAGTGTCATTTCCCAAAAATTTGCCGATCGCAACGCTTCGCGTCACTCGCGCTCATATCAACAAGCTTTTCAAATTGAAAATATCGGCCAATCCGCTTGGGATTACCCCTGCGTGGTTTCCCGTATCTTTAAATTCGCCAACCTGAAATCTCAGATCTAGTGCCATCTATCAAGTATAAAAAAGAAATTTTGATTTTACTTAGTTGGTGCTGATTTCTGGCTTTGCGCAGCACTTCCACTCTTGTCAACTTTCCAGCCCCCCTCCTGAAAACCTGCTAAAACACAAATGGTGCTTACTGTATTAAATGGGAACTCGTCACACAGAGCTCTTTCTTCTCTTTTTTTCTGAGCAGTCTTTGTTCATAGCGTGAAAAAGGAGCCGAAAAAGAAAAGAGGAAAAACCTTCAGATTTTTTTCTTTTGAGAAACGGAAAAAAAGGGATAGCAATACTCGTCTACATTGAGAGTTTTTCATCCAGTTTTTCCATAAAAAAGACTATCTGGATTATTACAGTGCATTAAGGTGCTTGAAACTTTTCTTTTCTCCGAAAATGCTGAAGAGAATGCCACGAACACAGATCGCATCAATTGATGACCCTATGATAAACACAACTAATAGTGGTTCAGACACTAACTCTTTCAAATAATTTATTTGGTAAAAACTATTGGAAAAACAATTAGACAGCTATATCATCTAATCTGTTTATCACAACCTGCATAGAATAAGTTTCACGAGAACTCTCGCGCCGCTCCCAGTAAATTTTTCTTTAAGATGTCTCCAGAGACTAGGGCATAGGAACAATCAACTAGCATTTTAAGTATCAATATGAAAGCACCTTTATAATAAAAAACGAGCATTTAGAGCATCAGCGTTAAAGCATATTTACAATCAAAAATTAGCAGGAACGAAATAACTAAAATGTTGAAGGGCGCCCAAATTCAATTTATGTAATGATTTAACATAAATTTAAGCAAGAAAAAAAAGTGAAATTAGATTGTGATTTTATTATAAAAGATTGCATAGGATTTAAGATAATGGAAGTTTTGGTATCAATTTTGTTTTTTGGATGATGGTTATGTATAACATTTGTCCATTGCCAAGAGTTCAAAGGAAAAATATGAAAAATATGAACGGAAATGTTAGAGCGCATTTTTTCGTCACTTGTCCAGTGACTGAAGAGGTCACTAGATATTTTTGTGGGATATCATTCAGCTTAGTGAATGTTTTTGCGTTGCTGAGTCGTTGTTTGATTCCGCCAGTGAGCTTTTCGGTCAATGGGCTTCAACTTTATTCACGGAAATCGATGAAAAGACGCGTAAAGTTAAGCAGTCACTGGCCCAAAGACTGGTTAACATAGTAACAGCTATTATCATAGTGGTGCAAAAATACACTCTTAGCTTTTCTCGCTCTTTTCTCCTTTGAATTGTAGCCAACCCTCAACTAATAAAACATAAAAATTGAATTGGGACCCACTCAAGAAATGCAAACCACTTTACTGACTTATTGTCTATGAGCCTACAAATTATTGCAACAACACAAAATAGTTGAACTTAACAACTGAAAACAATTGAAGGCTTCTCCACCACATTGAACACTTCTCCACCACGTACCGAAGATCACTGGGTGATCTTCGCTTATCAGTGATAAGAACAAGAATAAAAAAATTCTCACACACAGATAGAGACAAACACGTTTACGTTTTTCACCGAACAGAAATATTCTTGCATCCAATGTTACCTCGCGCGGAGTTAAGATAAGAATCTTAACTGACAGAAAAAGGGTATCGATACATATCTACATTGACAGTTTTCCTTCTGATTTTTTGTCTGAAAAAATTCTTTTTTTGTAAAATAGTGCTACTTAGCAAAAAGGTGCCACTTTTGCTAAAAACTGTCCTAATAGTGTCATGTGTCCCTAAAAGTGCCATTAAAAAAAAGTGTCACCGGTGGCAACCCTGTGATCGATGTTGTTTCATTGTTATTTATTGAATAGGTGCGGGTACACGCAGAGCTGTCACCACAGTCACTTCCAAAAGTGCAACAATTGCCCTAATTTACGTTTTAAACAGCAATTTTGTTACTACACTAAAAAAATGGACTATAATAGGGCCAAAATGGTAATAAAATAGCACTTTCGTGCTACATGTGGCAATCCTGAGCACGTGCTACAGTGCAACACATTGTAAAATAGTTCTAAAATAACACTTTCGTGCTACAGGTGGCAACCCTGGCTGGATGATTCCAAACCGGTTAAGTTTACACTCATTCGAGGACCACTTAGCATAGAGCCTTCGTTTGAAAATGTCAAGAGATTCAACTGTAAGTCTTTACATGTGTCTTCTGAGAGTTTGTTCCAGTCGTTGACAATTCTTTAAGAAAATAATCGGGCACTGACTCTAGTTAGGGTAGACAGTTCAGGAATCATGTGCATTCATGTTGTCTTTCTGTCTGAGATTATTCTTCTTTTTATGGTCTCTTTGTTTTGGTTTTCTTCATTCATTCATAGTAATTTCTGTTGGTTTTCGGTTTGAGCCACAGTTTGTATTTGTTTTTGCTTGTTTTGAGTTTTAATATGACTTCACTTTTTTTAATTTGGTTTAAGAAAGCGTATCTTAAATTATTTTCTGTTCGTTTTCTAACTGACATCATTTTCTTATTCCTATATTTTTGTAAGATTTTTGCAAGATTTTTTTATTTTCTCTGCCTAAGAAAAAAAGTTAAAGTGTGAATTAAAGTTAAAGTAAAATTAAAGTGTTGGAAATTCATTTTACTTTTGCGCAAAACTTGAACAATTCGTAAAAATGCTCAATCAGCCGTAGTTTTGCACAATAATTTCTTATAATGTTCTTAGTGAAAAATTTGGGGTGCATACGTGCTACTTTGATAAAGTAGATACATTACGTACACAGCTGTATTTTTCCCCCACCCCATCACCACTACTTTATATGTAGATTGTATTGACAAAAAAAAAAAAAAAATAGTTTGACAGATGCTGCCCACGGGGAAAATCGTTCACCCTTACCACCTCGTTGATATATATCTTATATCTTCTAGCCAGTATGTGTTTATCCTTGTGCATAAATTTTCCTTGAAAAGGGCTCCTTTTTTATTTAACACCCTGAAATTTTCAGGCTTGAGGAAACGATCTAGATAAGTCATAAGTTTGAAAAAATTCGTTTAGGCCTTACTAAAAAAATATTCATGTGAGTGACGACATATTTATACACATATAAATTACGTCATCCCCCCGAAGTGGTCTTATTGTTTTAGTATTATGACGCAGCGAAAATTAAAAAAGATGACAAATTGAGATTTTGTTTTACGTATGTTAGCTAGCTTTTTGTCTGGCCGTGAGCAATGTGTAGTCCTCCCTAACGGGGATTCATCAGGTTTTTCCTCGATTTCCTGTGGAGCACCTCAAGGGACTAAGTTAGGTCCTTTAGCTTTTTTAATAGTTTTTAATAATGTTTTACCAAGTTTTGACAACTCTTTTAAATTTGCGGATGATTTGACATTACTGAACCTTTGTCAAACATCTAATACTTTGAATGTTACACTCGACTCACTCATTAACAATTTAAAGAATGATCTTGACAATGTTAAACTCAACTTAAGCATACCCAATGTAACCCAAAAGCAGTTTCATGCTATTTTCTTTTTTAAAAAATATACCCCCTACCAATAATTACCTTTGCATACCAAATTTAAATACTGTTAAACTGCTTGGTGTGCAGTTGGACAATGACCTTAAATGGAACTCCCACATGTCCCGCTTATTTAAGTAAGGTTGTTTTCTCCTTAAATCTCTCTCTCTTCTCAAACGTTTCTCCATATCAATCCAAAACCTTAAAATAATTTATTGTTCCTATATAAGACCCTGTCTGGAATATGCTTGCCCTGTCTGGCACCCTGGGTTGACCAAAGACCAATGTTCTAAAATTGAAAGTATTCAAAAAAGAGCAATAAAAATTATTCCGGGGACGGCGTATACTACATACAATGAAGGTTTGGCTAGACTTGAACTTATTACATCACGACGTCACATCCTTACCATGAACTTTGGTCTCAAGTGCCTTAATTCTGACTATCATCGACGTTTTCTCCCTCCCTTTAAAGAAAATCCCCCAACCCTTCCTAATACAAGGCGCAATGTTCTTAGAGCTCCAAATACCCAACTGGACCTGTATCCCCAAATGTTGACCATGAGATACAAAAACTCTTTTGTCCCCTATTTTGCTTCCTATTTTAATAATTGATATAACTTTTCCCCTGACATCTGTTTTATTATTGATTCAATTTTTTGCTTTATGTTTATCACGTAACATTTGTTTTGTTATGGTAATTCTGACGTGCTTATGCTAGCTTTTGTGCTATTTTAGCCAATAAATCATATTCTATTCTAAATTGCTCTGAACAGCAAAAGAAAAAAGTATGGAAAAAGAAACAGCAAAAATCACATTGAACTGAAAATAAAATTTTGCACAACGAAATTTTTGTCTTGAACATAAAGCGAAATTGCAATTGAATGAAGGAGCATGTTAGTTTAGCATGTGTGAGTCTGTGATTGCTAAGCAGAACGGAGAAATTGATATTTAGTGTCTATGGCACGTGTAAAATTACAAAAGATGAAAAATAGCCCTGAACAGCTAAATAAAGAGGCATGGAACAAGAAACAGCAACAAATCACATTGAAATGTAAACGAAAATGTGACTTAAAAATAAAGAATAATACAAGAATTATGATATTACGTAATTTAGATATTTTAGAAATTACAATTGAATAAGGAACGTGTTACTTTAACATTAGTAAAGGATAAGCAGGAAGGAGGAATTGGATGAACGACATAATTCTTTAATTTAACTGAAATTCCTGATTTGCTACCCTATGACTTGAAACTAAAGAATAAAACAATGATTATCCCATTTTAGTATCTATGACGCATGCAAAATTAATGAATGAAAATTGTGCATACAAAAAATAGGAATCGATTAGAACGTCACAATGTGATGCAAGACTTTGAAATTCCGTCTCGTTCTTTTCCTTTTTGACAGGGTTGCAAACCATCTGAATATTAGACATATTAAAACGTTGAAACAAAACGATAATACATATTGCAGTATACCTGAAAAATATTGTTGCATGAGATCATTGGAATTAACAACTAATAATTCTGTAATAAACAGCTTTCAGAGTATATTAAGAAATTATACTATTTTTTATTTATTCAACAAAAAGCAAAATATACTTCGCAAAAAAAGTAACAGCAACAAATTGATTAAAACTTATGATGGCCTTAACGAAAGTATGACACTGTACCTCCGTTAAAAAAAAATGTAATAGCAATGTTTTCATTTAGAAAACAGTAATCCCAAAGGTCTATTCTCATCTGGATTCTACCCACCTTGTGCTGTATCTTAGCTATTTTCAAAACTACTTCCAAGCAACCCTTGTGTTGCAAGAGTCGTTTTTAAAGATATTGGACAAAAAGTCAATCTTTACCGTAAAGAACGAGGTATTTAGGAGGGGGCAGCACCTATCATATACGTAATAATTTCTGTTCGCTTTGAGTTTTAATGCTGCTCCTTACTTTCAGTTGAAAAAAAAAATGTTTAATACTTTCAAAGGTCCAGAATTTTCAAATAATTAACCCTTTATGGGGTTTTGAGTTTGTTACGGTTATTTTTTTTACGCTAAGTGTTCATTACCTTCAGAGTTAAATAAGTCATTTCACATTAGAATGACGTAACAATCTGTAAACCATCATAATCTTTGTTTAGGGCAATAATGATAAACTATTCAAAAATGTAGAATTGGGGGTAAAGAATGAAGCATGAGAGGAATCATGGGGAAGTTCTTACGTATTTATACTGATACCTATTATCACATATTATCGTATTATCAAGATGGTCAAAATTAGCCCCATCTATTTTTTTGGAAATCAGATGACTTAAAATTACAATTGATTTTGGACTGAAATTCATACAGTTTTTATTTTACTGTTAAAGCTTTCCTCCCTATAGTTTTTCAGTCAGTCAGAAAAGCCTCTGAAAAATCGGATAGGTTCGAATAAGCTCTAGCGAATTCTCAGCCTTTGCAAGATTATTGTAGATGGCTATACATCATGCCACGGCTTCCTTTACAAACTACCTTACTTCTTCCCAAATGGTAAAAATGGGTTTTGATTTCTGTTTAGAGTTTAAGTGCTTAGTGTTTTGTCTCAGCAAAATGTGTCTATGTTGTTCTAAGCGAGCTTTCTTACTTTATTAGGATTATTGGAATCGTTTTCTGCATGAACAAAAAGATTTTAGTATCTTCCATAGTCATTGCTGGCACACATATTTCAAATCGGTGCTTCAGTTGCTCTATACACAATTTTTTATGCAAAAATGTGTGTGCAAAAAATATTTGTATTATTTACAAATATTGCAAAAATCCATAATCTCTCTTTTCACTCGCAAGGAGAACAACTGCCCTTAATCATTATCATAGCACTGTCCCAGTCAAGAAGTATTCGTTACAAAACATTTTGTGACGAATTTTGTTACAAAAACATTTGATAAAAGTTTGACTTTTTCTCCCAATTCTTTAAGAATGACTCCTAGAATTACAAAAGTCTCTTAATTAGAATAAGAAGCATTTTTAAAAGTACTAAAAACTTTAGCCTGAGGAGCGAGGGGTTTTGCAGGAGGGGGACCATCTAATAGAAGGATTAATTTTAGTTCGTTTTAAGTTTTAATGTTTCTCTTTACTTTTAGTTGATTTTTTTTTAAGTTGATAAAGCCAAAAATAGGTTGTTAGCATTTATAACTTGTGCTCTTTTGTTGAAATTGGTTGAAACCAACGCACTATTGATTTTTATCAATCTATCTGATAACAATTTATTTTAAATCATACAAAGGATAAGAACGTTGCTCCAAAAGCAGGGCCTCCAGCATTTTTATTGGGGGGGGGGAGAGGGGCTCATATCCGGATAGCCAAGGGGCAAGGGATATATAATAATATTTTCTCCCCATTATTGGGGGACAACCACCCCCTCCCCATAAACGACGCCCCTGTCCAGAAGAACACCACTTCAGTTATAGTCAGAACCCAGTTTTGCAACAGGTTAAAAACCAGAATTGAAACCTGATTTCATCGATTACGTTGAGCTTGTTGTCAGCTAGAACCGCCCATACTTGCAGTTGTGGAGTAGGCTAAAATTTTTGCACCAGTATCTGAATGTAATTTTTTTTAATGCAAGGAGCAACATTTAATTAATACAAGGTAATGAACGCATACGTATTTAATATGCATTTGGCGTTTAATATACTATAAGGAGGTTTGAAATTCTAAAGGTTTGATTCTATTTAAATAAACAAAAATTGAAAAAGTAAAACTGTTTTTTATAATAAATAAAATTGAATAAACAAAATTTGAATAGTGTAGGCTAATATGTATTTTCATTTCAATGCTTTAATAAATGGAAAAGAGAATATTTGTAATATAATTCGCTTTCAGTGAAGCGCCAATGACGCAGAAGGCTTTAAATTTTTTAAGTTAGTAAAGGATTCCTAACTAAAGTTAGGTAAATTCTTGTTTGTAGTAGAACTAAATTTGGCGTGAACGGTCTTAGGAAGAAATAGGGTTTAACTAAATATTTGATATATATTGATGTCAACTGCTGAAAAGCCAATCAGTTCAAAATTTGATTTTACTGTAATTTCACTTTTTATATTCAATGTTGTAACAAGTTCGTAAGAAAATGTTTGAAATAAAGCGCCATTTTCAGTAAAGCGCCAATGACATAGTAGGTTTTAGACTTTTACAGCTAGGGAAGGAAACATCACCCATACTATTCAAACCGACATTTTTGGGGAAAGGAATTTTTCTATGGAATGGGGATTTTAAATAGGTAGGAATTTTAGTTAGGAGGAAAGTTTCCGGTGATGAAACTTCAAGGACAAATTTTACACGGGGAAATTAGACAGAAATTCTGTACAAAATTCTTTTTACTTGTCTTACTTTCTCTTTGGCGACTCAGTTTTGTATGTGAAGATGTTCCAGAGAAATTATCTTGGGAGAATTCGCGAAGGATTTGGAATTATCTGGGGGATCTTTCGTGGGAGGGGGATTTTCCATGATAGAAATTCTCCATGGGGATTTCAAGCGGTAGAAACTTTCCATAGTGGGGGGGATTTACAGGAAAAAATTTGCGAATGGGAGGAAGATCTCCGGTATGATTTGATAAATAATCAGAAATTTAATGAAAACAGGTCTTTTTTTTTCAATTGAAAGTAGGATAAAGAAAATTTTTCAGATGGAATTGTCCGCAAGAAATTTTCCGGAGGGGGGAGAATTTTCAGTGAGGATGGAATTTTTCGGGGATATTTTCCAGGAGGAGGGGGACTTTAAGGGGGTGGAACTCTGCATGAAGAGCTCTTGAGGGAAGGACGATTTTCTATGGATGAGGGGGGTCAGATTTCTCTGTATTATTTTTCAAACGATTAATTTCAATTCAATTCTGTTTATTACAAAATGATATAATACATAACATTAATTCAAGTGGCTGCCTAAAGAAAGACATAAAAGCACTTGATAATGGGCGACCACATATATAACAAACACTTAACAAACAAAACTCCTAACAAACGAACAAAACAAACAAGAAATGAAAATAAATAATAATAAATAAACAACTAAATTACGACCAATCTCTAATCATAAAAAAAAACATCTATGAACCAAGACCCAAAAGACAATTTTTGATTTTTCGCTTAAACAAACCAAGGTGCTCCTCCACCAGAATACTCACTGGAAGAGAATTCCAAACCTTAGGACCTAGATACCTGACAGAAAAACCTGTTCTAGTACAACTCCTGTATTCAGCGACTAGATTGTTAGCATTGCGGGTGCTCTAACTATGAAGTGACTTATTTTCTCTTTATAAGCCCTAACATTCATCAGAACTGGTACAACTCGAGCATTGATACGAGAATATTCCTGCTTGGTAGTCACGAAGTTGCGAGGACATTAACCACTTTAGGGCTTTTGAAACTGTATCAAAAGCTTTTTTAAAATCAAAGAATACTGTTAGAGGAATTTCGCCCCTTTCTAGACAATTATTTACGAAATCAACGAGGTGAATAGCAGCATTACTAGTAGAGTGGCCTCTCCGAAAACCAAACTGCGTCTCACTTAATTGGCCACACCTCGTAAGATGACCATAAAGGCATTGGTTGACCACTTTTTCAAGTATCTTGGAGAACAACGCTAATATTGAGATTGGTCTCCAGTTACCCATATCTGACTTCAAATCTCCTTTGAAAAGAGGTATTACTTTAGCTTGTTTTAAGGCATCTGGGAAGGTGCCTGTTGTCAGGGATATGTTAATAATGTGAAGCAAGGAAGGAAGTAGATACATCACTATAGCTTTAAATGTCCTTATATTTACACCATCAATCCCAGCAGAATTTGATTTAATATTCTTAACAATTTTTATAACTTCATCACTTGTACATTTTTCAAACCGAAACTCCAATCCTTCCCCTTGATCATCCACAAATTCGTCTGAAAGAAAAATTTTTGAATAATTTCAAGCACCCTCATGAACCGAAGATCCTATTTTTGAATAAAAATGACCGAAATGATTGGCGACAACAACTTTCTCACTGACAGACGTGCTATTAATGCTAATACAAGGAGAATGGCTGAAATTTTTTTTCCCATGAATTCATTAATAACCTGCCACGTTGCCTTAGTATCCCCCTTGTGCTCACTGAATTTTTCTAAAGTACCTCTTTTTAGCATGGCGTTGCAATAAGTTCACTCTATTTCTTGCTTTTCGTAACTCCTCGAATTCAGTCGGATATTGAGTATTTAGAGCTTGTTTGTATAGCAAAGTTCTTTTATTTCTCTCACTTATGATTTGGTCAGTTATCCATGGCTTTCGTGGTTCATCCTTCTTCTATCTGACAGCTCGTAAAGGACACGTTTTATCATAAGTTGGCTTTAAAATAGACATAAATTTATTGTAAGCAAGGGAAGAATCATCAGTTATTTCCAATAGAGTGTCCCAGCTGAGATAGCTCAGTCCCTCGGGAAATTTATTCAGGTTTTCTTTTTTAAGCACACGCACCATTATTTTCTTTGACCTAGTACAAACTTTTTTAAGACAAGTTAACTGAGTCACCAATGGGAGATGGTCTGAACCGGGATGCAAAGCCGCATCTGAGCAACTATGATTCAAATAAGTAGAACCAACAAAAACATTATCAATCAGAGTAGCAGAGTGACCTGATATACGAGCTGAAACATAAGCTAAGGGGGTAAAGATCATTTGAAATCATATATTTAAAAAATCAAAATTATCAGCTGTAAGATTTAAAAGGTTATAATTAATATCACCCATACATATAACATCCAAACCTGTAGAAGAAATACATCGAAGAAACCCATCAAAACCACCAATAAACTCATCCAGGCAAGCACTGGGCGGCTTATACACCATACTAATCCAAATCTTCTTTTTTTCAACTTCAATTTCAAGAGAAAAACTTTCTATCTTACTTTCAATCCAAACCCCCGAATCATCTCTAATTACATACTTTAAATTTTGCTTTATTAAAAATCCCAATCCACCCCGGTTCATAGATGTCCGGTTCCTTACTTCAAAATAATAACCTGGAAAACAATAAGCCGAGAGAGATTGGCCAGAATTTAGAAATGTTTCACAAACACCTACAACGTAAAATTTAGAAGAAGATTCTTCAATCAACTGAAGCAAATTAAAATACCCAGCAATTAGACGGAAATTCCAAGAACAACGGCAAAGCGAATTGCCCCTTTCTATTTCAGATGGTTTAATATACAAACTTTCACGGAGAAGCTAAAAATTTGTAACATGCAAATCCTTATGACAAACCTAGGCCTCCAAATGGTCCTCATTACGAAAAGGGTTATTCATAAGTCTTGCTAAAGATTGAGCTTCATTTAACATCAAAAAAGAAAATAAAACTGACTTTCAACATAGCAAAGAAGAAAAAACAAAAAATAAAAAAAACAAATCAAAGATGTAAAAAAAAACTGAAAACACAACAAAAAGCAAAAAACACACAGAAAAAAAACCAAACAAAACAGACAAAACCGACTCGAAGATTTAGAGGGTGTCCGTAAGTGATCTGATTTGCACGGGATTTAAGTCACTTTGCTCTCGTTTGAAAATGAGGCCGCGATCAGTCCAAACGTTCTTTGCAACAAATCGATCTCTAGTCCCGATTTCTTCATTTTAGCAAGGTATTGACTAACGAAGATACCAGATTTGGCAAGTTTCGATTCTGCTTTATAAACTGTGTAAGCTATATGTTTGTTCCCGAATGTCACCAGTACTGGAGCCACTGTACTCGGTGTTTGCGTATTTGACGGGGCGTTTAAGAGTCTGAACCGATTCACCGCTAACACGTGTGTAGATGACACACTGCTGACTCCCATTCGTTGTATAAACTTGAGTACTGTTGAACCTAGACTAGTCTCAGGATTTGCTTTATACCAAAAAACACCAAAGAATCAAGAAGTTTCTCCTGTTCCAAATCATCAATTTTTTGCTCAACACTCAATTCTACGCTCCAGAGACTGAATCTGACTTCTCAAACTGTCTAAAAAAATTTGTACTTTTTGGAACTTCCCACTATACTCAAGGGTAATTGAGTCGTAAATTTGCGAAACAATCAGTTCCGTGTCAACGAAGTTTCGTGGTTTTGGGTCGGCTGATTCAGCAACTTTTCCTTGAACCTTTTTTCAATGGCTTTAACAATGTCAGTACGAATTTTGTCCACTTCAGGTTGTGTGGAAACAAGTTGATTGTGGAGAGCATGAGACATCGCTTGAAACATTAGCCGTTTTACTCGATACTTTCCGATCTCTTTTCCTGACAAATTCAAGGTAAATGTCTGAATTGCTCTCGTTTTCCCGAAAGGCGTGATTTACAGCAAAAAACAGTAAACTGACTTAATAACATTTACAATACGAAGTGGCCAAAGTGGATATCCTTTGAACTGTGCAAAAACTAAGTCCCCCTTCTTGAGCTCCACCATTTTAAACACAATGATCCAAAAAATATATATATATAAATTACCCAAAAAGAAACATATCTTAAAGTGGGCAGGTCCACGGAAGCAATGGCGATCACCTTTATTGGAATGGTGGCCCAGTGGATCGCGGAGTGAATTCAATAAAATTCAGTAATTTAAAATCAAAATTGTCCGCCAGTGCTATGCAAAGAATGAAAAAGTCACTTGTAACTTTAATCCCTTACAGCATTGTGACGCTTCCGTAATCACTGAGTTAATTATATTTTCAAGCTCAAAGAAACCAGTTCAAATATGTGTTCACGCTTTGAAATCCAGTTAAGTACTGAAATTCAGTTCAGTACCGAAAGTTATAAAAAAATGGTTATTTCAACTGAAAGTAAGAAGCAATATTAAAACCTAAGATAAACAGAATTTGTTTTGTATATGAGGGGAATTACCCCTCTTCTATTTCTCGCCCTTTACGCTAAAGTTTGACTTTTGGCTCTGATCCTTTAAAAACGACTCCTGAAATACAAGGGCCGTTTAAGCGGAATAAGGAACTAAAACATTAGCGCAAAAGTACTAAAAACTTTAGCGCAAAGATTAAGGTATTCAAAAGCAAGCAGCCCCCCTCTTAGACGGAACAATTTCTGGTCTTTTTAAGTTTTAATCATGCTCTTTATGTTTAGTTGAAAAGCAAGTTTTTTTTGTGTTTAATTTAACTAAGCACCAAGCATTAATGAGAAATAGGCAAAAAAAACCTGACAAAATCAGAAACAACTTGGCTATAGTCTACTACTACTACTAATGACTCAATGCAGCATCAATTCAACAGCACCACCTGAGGCTAACATTGCTAAACACGTCCCTCCTTCATCCCAATCTATTTACAATCTTCCTCTTAATAGCCTCAAAAAAAATCCTATCTCACGACCTCCTCCCAGCCAATTTAGGGACGACCTGTTATTCGTTTGGCTTCAGTTGGCTGGTCGAAAAGGAGGATCTTTGGTATTCTGTCATTTTTCATTCGCAAGATGTGTCTTAACAATTTTTTTTATTGAATTCCTAGAAATTTTGTTATTTGAATTTTTACGAGTCATACAAAATTCAGGGGGGGAGTTGATCAGACCCCATCCCCTGATCACCCTTGTTTATTACCAGGAAACAAAACTTGAACAGCGTGCGCTCACGGCTGCCCCCGAAGGCTAAGAAAAACTTTTTCTTTTAGATAAAAATCACCAAAACCCTAATTAGCCGTGAAAAATTCTAGTACACCGAATACGTCCATATCTATCAATTAAAGCATTTAGGATAGTTGTATTTACGGCAAGTAACTGGCAGCAAATTGGAATTTATCAGATACCATCACTAGAAGTACTACATCTACAATATTACATATAGCCTACTAACATCTACGCAAGTGCAACATCACACCAGTTTTCTCGTCATTCTGGCAGCTGAGTGAAAATGTTTCAACATGGAGATATTTTTTGTGTTAAGGAGTATGTTTAAGGACAATTGTCAACCCTTTTTTGTAAGGTTAGTCAAATTCTAGGGCGCAACTACAGAAGTGGGATTTTTACCACCTAAATGCTTTTTTTGTAAGTGCAAGCAAGGGAAATTTCTTCTTACCAATAACTTTCCACTAGCTGTATCACTGCTTGGAAGTAAATTAGGAAAATTTTCCAAATAAGTAAACTTTGGAAAACTTTTAGGTAAAAATTTTGGAGAGATATCATTAAAACATTCTATCATTTCTTTTCAGCTTAGACAATATGTTTCGGTTTAAAAATAGAGGAATATCCGCATAACTAACTATTATAAGATTATTATTGTTTGTATGATTACTGTTAAGATGTATGACTGTATGCGGTAAAATTTTTCTTGAAAGATCATCACCGGAAACTTCCCGCCCAACTAAAATTTCTCCCCAATAAAAATTCTCATTCCATAGTGAAATTCCCTTCCCCAAAAATGTCGGTATACTTCCCAATAATAAATGCTATATGTAAACAATGGGCAAATTTTGTGACTTACATCCCTTTCCTCGGGGGATGTGGAGGTGAAGCCATCTCCAAAAGCATGGTTATTTGACCTTTCAATTATGCTGGACACAATAGCTGTTTCAAAATTCTGTTCGGATAGGTTTTGGGGAAAAGGGCTGTGGGAGGGGGGCTAGATGCCCTCCAATATTTTTGGTAACTAAAGAAGGATACTAGAACTTTTAATTTCCACTCGAGTAACCCTTCTCCCGATCTTTTAGGACAATTGTTTTGATACGATCAACCATCGAAAAAAAAAACACGCTTCCGTAAACTTTTATCTGGTAAGAAATTACAAAATTAAAAATTTCTGAAGATGGGAGCTTGAACTTCTCTGATACGCTGAATATAATGGTGCGATTTACATTCCGCCTTTATCGAAAACCAACCAAACTTTCTCAGGCTTGTAGCTTATAATGGATAACATTAATGCAATCAGCATTGAAAACTTTTTTTTATATGTCTATTGTTATCAAAGCTCCGTTTTCTTAAATTTTTAGTTACTGCTGGGTCGAATCACTTCTTGATTACACTTGGTTACCACAAACTGTTTGCAAAAAAAAAATTATGGATACCCAAGGCTCAACCTCTGCGTTGGCGAGAGTCAAAGACCTGTGCAGCCAACCATAGCGAGTGAAGGGAGGCGAGGCATTCTTGCAAGGGCCGAAGCTCTGAGCTCAAAGAAAGGAACAAAAATAGGTACATCACACATTTTCATCACACAATTTTCTTTTATTCTTTTATATTATAATTCAGATTTGACCCTTTGTAAATTATGGTATGTTTGAAATAACTGGACTATATTTTGGTATAATTTGAACATGCCTTTTATTTTTGCTAAAAAAAAAAACCTAATAAAATAAAATAAAACCTTAAGCTACCCATTATATGGGTACGCTGATACACAGCATGCATATCTGTAGCCATAAGTTCGCGTAGGGAGGGTACAAACTTCAACTACGTTTAGTCAAGGTAGACTCAAGTGTTGCTGAGGAGCTCCGAAAGGCTTAGGTGGATAACAGGCTCTCTAGCTTTCTAAGCCTTGTTCAGATCAAAACATTCACGATCGCCACGTACCTTGATCCGTGTTTAAGAAAAGTGTATAAATCCCCGGGCTATCTTCTTCTAGTTCAGAACAAAATAGAAAAAGAGACGGACTTGGCCTTACTTGCTGCTCAATCTGTATCAGCAAATGCAAGTACCGTCACAGTCCCTGTGATTCAGCCACAACAGAGTTAAGCCAGTTTGTAATGTTCATACAACAGTTTTAATAGTCAATGCCATGCATGCATCGCAAGCAGCTGAATCTATCACGGCTAAACAGATTTTCAAGAGAGTCTATAGTTCAAATAAAAACTGATCAACTTAAGTCTCGTAATATAGGTCTCGGAAATACCTGTACGAATCTGCCGCGAAATTAATGTCGGTGCCCATCACGACTATCCCTTCTGAGATTATCCCTTCCAACCCACAGAGAAAATATTGACTTGTTGCTTTTTTTAATTTCCAAAATTACCCAGTAGTTTATTTTTGTTTGTCCTGAGCTTGAATAATTTAAAGTCTGGATTTTCATGATATTCATTTATGGATTCGAAGTTTATTTTTATCGTTTAATTTATATTATCCGAAATTTAAAAAATAATTATACAAAATTCTCTGTAGTCACAATTTTTGTTATTCAACTTTGGTAAAACCAAGAGTTAATCTAAGCAATAATCTGATCAAAATTCTGATGTATTGAAAGTAGAATTATTTACCTTTACTAACTACACTACTACTACTACTACTACTGCAGCACCAAACTACATTAGCTTTTACTTTAATGGCTTAACTACTTAGTTTTCTTTACTAAGCAGTTTTTTGTTATGTCTCTGTAACATACGAGCCGAAGAAATTGATAATTGGTTTTGAGCTTCTTTTTATATGATTTATAAAACTTTCCAAATAAGATATTCTGAGAATCAAAACATGGCAAAACATCAATTTTAGAATGCAATTGTCATCTAATTTCAGACATTGAGCTATATTTGTAAATAAGGGAACAAAAGCATTTTCCTTTTACATCTCGGTAAAAACAAAGTCCACTGTGATTTTGAATTCAACATTTTTATCAACTTTTTTTTGTCTTTTTACATCTATTACTTACAGCTGTGCGGAAAATCAATTGACGAATTTTATTTTATTTTTTTTTCAATTGACGAATTTTGTTTTGGCATGGAAGATTCTTGATCCATATTCCAATTTCTCCTTTCAGCGTTTATATTTTCAGTATATGTGACTTATGGTTTTAAAGTCTTTTTCTAAGTCAGATTTATGTTAAATATATTTTTGTTAAAAACTACATCAGCAATTTTCAGCTGAAACTTGAATTATGTGTTAACTCTCTTCAAGGTTGACCAGTTTCCAAAAATTGACGAAGAATATCCCATAATTTGGAGAAATAATTTCAGATGTTGTTGCTCTGTCTGCGATTATCTCCTTTCAGTGCTTTATTTTTGCAATCTTTCTTAAAATAAGTGAAGTAAAAGCCTTATTATTAAGTTAAAAGAATAAAGTAACAAAGATAAGCGATACAAGAGCTAAAGCAATAAAGTATCAGAGTCGACTTTTGGCGAGAAGTGGATATTTTTCTTGGAGTTTTTGGTGAATTTAAGATTGGATAATTACTGATTGAATAGTTCACTAACGCTGGTCGGAGAAACGTCAAATTTGGATTTCTCAAACAATGCATTTTCTGAAAGCGGACCCCAAGTGATAGTTGGTTCTATTACCATACAGGGGCCCTTGCGAGTAAGTATCACTCCATGTTTTTTTGATTTTTTTTTTTTGAAAATTCTCGGAAAATATGGAAGGTTGTTAACTCTATACTGCGTCCCTGCAGCCCCCCACCTGAGCTTCCATCTAAATTATCTGTCAAGGGGAGACAGTAACAGGACCAGATAACGTTGCAAATGCATTGGGAACATTTTTGGACAGAAAATGCATTGTGGCAGAAAAACACCAGATTCTGTTGGGAATTCCGCGAAGAGTTTTAAAGATTACCTTGGCCCGGCATGCACTATGGCCATGGCAAAAGCACCTGTCTCTTCATCTGAAATTCTGTTAATTGTACTGAATCTAAGAGGCAATTCGGCTTCTGGGTTTAACCGAGTATGTACCAAAGTGTTAAAAGCAGTTGCCCCTTCAATCATAGAGCCCCTTTCTTAACTCATAAATTTTTCACTGCACAAGGGCGCTTTCCCAGAACTGCTAAAGAAAACTAGAATAATTACACAGCACAAAAGGAGCTCTCGAGTTAACCCGGCTAATTACAGATCTATTTGTATCCTCTCAGTTTTTTCAAAAGTTTTTGAAAACCTATGCAACAGCAGCTACTGCAGTTTCTGGAGAAGAAAGGGTTTCTGAATAATCACCAGTTTGGGTTCAGACCAGGACACTCCACACAGGATGCACTAACAGTGTTAAGTTTATGGATAAACAAAGCTTTGGATTCTGGTCTACTACCTGCAGCGGTTCTGCTTGATATCAGGAAAGCATTTGATAGCATGTACCATTCAATTCTCTTCGGGAAACTGGAACATATAGGAATAAGAGGTGAAGCTCTGGATTGGTTGAGATCATATCTGAGGGACCGCAGGATTTATTTGGGAGAAGATCCTGGAAACGATGTGCTCGTTAACTGCGGTGTCCCCCAGGGCTCAACATTAGGACCATTACTTTTCCTGATCCATGTTAACGATCTGAGTCGAGTGCTGAACCCGGCAGGAACAAATCTTCGCTGCTGTAACTTGTGTGAAGATGAAAACTCCCTCTGGTCTAAAGGTAAAGACAATGAGCTTGTGGCCTTTGCCGATGACACCAAAGTGGGTTGCTGTGAAATAGATAAGACAACACTCATGTCTAAACTGAGGGAGGTTTTGAAGGGGACGTATATCTGGATGGATGCTATCCAACTTGTTATTAATGTTGAGAAATCTTCCGTTCTATTTTTATTCGGGTTGGAAGTGTCCATCCGGAGATATGTGGTATCCAGACATCCAGAGGTGTAATTAGTCGGCCAGAAAAGCATTTTGCAAAATACATAGGAATCCTCCTCGATGAGAACCTATCATTTGTGCATCATATTCAAGCAGTAGAGTTGAAGCTATCCCGGAATTTTGGAATAATAAAAAAACTGAAAAGCGCTTTGCCGCAGAAAACGCTGGTCCTCCTGTACAACGCTCTTATAAAACCCCATTTACAGTATTGTGCAATGATCTGGCAATCAACTTTTAAATCCCACCTGCGAAAACTAAATTTGATTCATAAAAGATGCCTGATATTAATTGGAAAAAATTAAAAGTAATTGTCATCAGGGTCCCTGCATCAATTATCTTGCTTGACCTTCGTGTTCAAGTTTTTAGCTAGAGAGCTGCCATCTGCGTTTAAAAGATTATTTCGACCTATTTCAGACCAGCATAATGTGCATACCCAATCCTCATCAAACCTGCAAATACCCCTTACCCCAACCGTGCAATCAGATTTCGCTCCTAACATAGCTTGTGCAGATATATGGAACATGATTCCAGAAGACCTGAGAGGTAGAAGCTCCTACATATCATTTAAAAAAAAAGCAAAATATCATTTGATACCTTCATAAAAGAATAGTTAATAAAAAAAAAAAAAAATATAATTAAATGTAAGTAGTAAATTTAAATTGCAAATTTATGATTTTTAAATATGACGGGGTGGTTTCCCCTGAGGGTAAGGAACGGGAAGGTAATAGTTTTAGTTATTTGGTAAATGAGAGGTATGGTTTTGTCTGAGATTAGTAGCGGTGGCCATTCTGTGTATTTTCTTAAATTGTAATGATTTGGTTCTCGGCGTCCAGGAATGGACTGAGTATTTTGATTATGTGTGATTTATTATTTTCATTTGTTAATAAACCCATTGAACATTGACTTCAGCCATTTTTTTTACTTTGAAAACAAGTTTGAAGTTTTGCTGCACTATAAGAACAAAGCGTTTTCAGCTAGAAGTTCTGATACCGCACATTGTCTCTAGAACCAACTTTGTAAAAATACTTGATTTACTATGCGGATCCAAGCTGTGCTGAACCTTGAAAAGGAAGGTAAAGCCAATTTGGGTTCCCAAATTTTTGCACCGAAATGCCATTTCGTATTTTCCCCCGAATTTTGCAGACTTGATCCTGAATTTTAAAAGTTGATAATAGAAGCGCTGCTTCAACTTAACGTGTTAACAGTACTTCTACACCAGAACATGGAAAATCCGTTGTAGTCGATTGAAAATCCTGGGCGAAAGGTGATTTTTGTGGAACTGATTTTTTTTGGACAGACACAAATACTTTGGGCAAAATCCCTGAAAGTTTGGGGATATGGGAAACACTGAGTAGAAGAAACAATGGCTTCATATGAGGATATTCTCAGCTGTAACCTGATTTCAGTTTTCACGTTCTTCAAGGTTCAAGCTTTCCGAATACACACAATTTTTTTTCTACTGTTGGTGATTATTTGTCCTGGAAATTATACCTAATCTTTTTTTTTCAATCCTGTCGTAATTAGTGTCGGGCGATAATATCATTGGATTTTATGAAAGCTGTAGCCAGGACTTTTGTTCAGGGGGAGGGAGGGGGGTACAAAAAAATCCTATCTTAAATCCAATATCGCGACCTCTTCCCAGCCAATTTAGGGACGGCCTGCTGTTTCCTTATTCCTAGTTATTTCGTCAAAAAGGAGGATCTTTGGTATTCTGTCATCTTTCATTCGCAGGACGCGTCCTAACAATTTTTTTTTTGTTTGAATTCCTAGAAATTTTGTGATTTGAATTTCTACGAGTCATGCAAAAATCAGAAGGGGAGGTGATCAAACCCCATCCCCTGATCGCCCTTGTTTATTACCAGGCAACAAAACTTGAACAGCGTGCGTTCACGGTTGCCACCGAAGGCTAAAAAAAGCCATTTTCTTTAAGAAAAAATCACCAAAAGCCCAACTAGCCGTGAAAAATTCTAGTATACCGAATACGTCCATATCAATCAATTAAAGTATTCGATAGCTGTATTTACTGCTAGTAACTGGAAGCAAATTGCAATTTATCAGACACCATCACTAGAAGTACAACATCTACAGAATTATATGTACTAACATCTACACAAGTGCAACATCACACCAGTTATCTCATCATTCTGGCAGCTGAGTGAAAATGTTTCAACATGGTGATATTTTTTGTGCTAAGGACTGTAGGTTTAAGGACAATTGTCAACTCTTTTTTGTAAGGTCAGTCAAATTCTAGGGCGCAACTGCAGAAGTGGCATTTTTACCACCTATTTTTTTTTTTTTTTTTTTTTTTTTTAAGTGCAAACAAGGGAAATTTGTTCTTACCAATAACTATCCACTGGCTTTATTACAGGTTATTAGAAGTAAATTGGGAAAATGTTCCAAATAAGTAAACTTTGGAAAACTTTTAGGTAAAAATTTTGAAGAGATATCATTAAAACATTCTATCATTTCTTTTTAGCTAAGACAATATGTCTCGGCTTAGAAATTGAGGAATTTCCGCATAACTAAATATTATAAGATTATGATTGTTTGTATGATTATTGTTAAGATGTATGATTCTATGTGGTAAAATTTTTCTTGAAAGATCATCACCGGAAACTTCCCTCCCAACGAAAATTTCTCCCCAATAAAAATTCTCATTCCATAGTGAAATTCCCTTCCCCAAAAATGTCGGTATACTAGTAGAGAGGACCCTATAACTCGTGACATGACCACGTTGTGGTTTTGACTATAACGTATACATACAATAAATTTTTACTTATCACATTGAAATAAAAGAATTTTGAACTGAATATATTTGTATTACCTGAATTTAGAAATTCTCACTTGAAAATACATGAATTGTTTGAGAGGTATGTCTTATGGTTGTTTATTTCACGGGATAAATTTAAAATTCATGTATTTTAAAGTGATAATTTTAAAAATTCTTGGTTTTACAATTGATAATTTTAAAAACAGGAACTTTCTCACTTGTAAAACAATAAACCACGTGGTCCTGTCACGAGTTTATCACTTTGAAAACCATACACCACGTGGTGCTGTCACGATTCAGAACACCTTTGCTGTCGAACTCTAGTCACCTATAGTTAATAAATACGTCCTCTTCGAAACAACAAATTAATTTACATTTCTTGACAGATCAATCACTCAATGACATCATCTATAAGACTTTAATTTTACCTTTCTTGACAGATCAATCAATCAATGACATCATCTGTCAGACTTTAAAAATTTTCGCATAGAAACATTTCTCCAGGAATAGATCCAAAATCATTAATGTCTTTGCCTCGGGAACAGTTCTACTGGTCGAACTCCAAAGGATATTAATAACCAAAGGCCATGGAAACAATTAGGCAAGAAACATCTTAGCGATGAATTGTTTTAGCGCGCGAAAAGGTTTCCAAATAATTTGAAATGCATTGACGCAGAGATGCCAATAACAAAGGAACACGCTGAATTTACGTTTAGGGATAATTTGGGCGAAACCGTTTTAGACAGGTTATGGAACTATTTCGGCGAAACAGATAGAGACATTTTAAAAGAAGATTTTGAAGAGATTTTGGAGGAGGTTTTGAGTTTGGTCGTTATAATACACAAGTTTCATTTGAACAGTATTGTGAGGTCCTCTAACCCAACCCCAAAGGGTTCCAATCCTCCTACCCCACCCCCGAAGGAAGCCCCCGGTCCTCAAAGCCCCCCAAACTCCCAAAGGTTCCGATCCCCCTACCACATCCCCGAAGGAAGCCACCGGTCCTCAAAGGTTCTCTGGGCTTCCAAAGGACCCCCCGGACCCCCAAAGACCCTCACCCAGTCCCCAAAGGTCCCCAGGCACCCAAAGG
>NC_142803.1:60647545-60684094 GCF_049724085.1 Artemia sp. Qi Xiang Cuo | reverse complement strand
CATCAACGCCAAAGAAAAACCAATTTTTGGAAAACTTGCGAACCGCTTTTGGCGCATAGAATATCAGACCCGCGGAGCACCACATGTACACTGCCTTTTGTGGATCGAAGGAGCACCAATTATCGGCAAAGATCCTCCTGAAAAAGTCGTAGAGTATATCAACACGATTGCCACGTGTGAGATGCCAGATAAGCTAAAGAGTCCCGTGCTACACAAGCTCATGAACGACCATCAGAAACATCGGTGCAACACCTACTGCCGCCGAAAGTACAAGAAAGGCCAGAATTGGGTAACCTACTGTCAAGTTGGTTTTACAATACTGAAACACCATAGCCCAATTCTACACGACAAACACGACTGCCTTGCAACAGGACGCGCCAAAAAAACAACACCCCGACGAAACTATGATATGAAACGCGAAGAACACGAACGCTACATTAATGACTATCACCCTGCACTTCTCTTGACAAATCTCTCTAACGTTGACGTCCAGTACATTGGCCACCTGGGCTCTAAATTGCCGTACTATGTCACTAACTATATGACAAAAGCAGAGTCTGCAGAAGTTGACGCAATGTGGGAAGAAGTGAACAATGCATTCGCAAGTCTTGGCCAAAAGGCAATGTCATTTCTTCTCAAAACAGTCAAAACTCGACAAGTTGGCACCGTAGAGGCAGCAGATCGACTCCCAGGCACACAAATCTACATCATATCACGACAGTTTCGTTTCGTTGACCTCTCACGACACAGTGAGCTAAAGAGAACTTTAAAAAAAATACCAAGAGCTAGAAGAACTCGCCAAAAACAAACCAAACAGTGAAGACTTATATGTGGTGCATTGGGTGGCAGATGTCTATCCCAACAGACCTGACAACATGGAAGACACAAGTTTATTCAACCTGCTAGCCTGGTATGAACGCGAGCGAAAAGGCAGAGACGACAAGCTTATGCTAAGAGATGGGTCATTTTTTTTGCGTAAACGCAAGGAAAAGCCCTACGTCATCCAGCACAAACGTGTAAATCCAGTTGAATCAGACGAAAAACGCGAAGAATACTATGGCATGCTTCTGCAACTTTTCAAACCCTGGCGCGAAGAGGCGGACATTTGTTTGAACGGTAAATCAAACTATGAAACATATTGCATCGAGAGCGAAAAATATTCCACCTTGGTCGCGTATCACGAACGTTCAGTAGCGAAAGCAAAGGAAGAAGAAGAGTTTGAAAGAAAAGTACGAGAACGAGCTAAAGAACTCCAAGAGAAAGAGGTAGAAGAAGCACGAGAACAGAATATGGATGACCCACAGAATGCAATGCAAGGCGCCGCCAGATAGAGCAGCAGACGCAATGGAAGACCTTATAAATGCAAATAGAAAGCTGCTCGATGCAATCACGGAACAACAAGTAGCAAAGGACTATTCGTCTCTGAATATCGACCAGAAACGTGTTGTTGACAAAGTCACGAGTACAGTAAAATCCAACTCTAAAACGCCACCACTCCGTATGCTTGTGTCCGGGTTCGGCGGAACAGGCAAATCAGTTGTAATCAAAGTAATTCGCAATATTATCTGCCGCTATTTCAGCAAGGATGCATGCCCTGTCATTGTGATGGCACCCACAGGACTTGCAGCCCATAGCATCAAAGGAGAAACTATACACAGGTGCTTTAGTTTGCCGGTTGATCAAGCAGGGACCGCCAAGTACTCAGAACTCCACACAGAGCAGCTGCTTACCCTCAGGGCAACTCTACAAAGAACGCGTCTCTTCATCATCGATGAAATAAGTATGGTTTCCGCCCTTACCTTCATGTACATTCATCTCAGACTTACGGAGATCATGAGCATCAATTCTGTAATGGGAAACGCAAACATGCTAGTCTTTGGAGACTTTTTACAGCTTAGGCCAGTCTCTGCTAATCCACCGTTTAAGCAGCTAACCCGAATGGAAATAAAGAACCGTATTGGCTCAATGGGAACATTTGATCTGTGGGGTCACTTTGATTACGATGAGCTAACAATTAACATGCGTCAAAAAACGGACACACACTATGCCGATCTTCTGGCCAACATTCGCATAGGAATTTGCACAGATGACAATTATTTACAGTTACAGCAGCGCAAAATCGCATCGAATCGAAGAGCAACAAACGAGGAGATTGCCGACAAGTACATAGAACTATCAGCATTGGGAAAAACTCCAGTCATTTTAATGCCCCGCAACGTAGACTGTAGATTAGTGAATGAAACGCTTCTTACCAAAACTTCCTACAATATTGCTACCTTTACTGCCATCGATCGCCTATCTACCGTCCTCCGTGACACGCGCATTGAATCAGAGGCAGCTGAAAACGTAAAGAACTTTGAAAACGACAGCAAACGTACGGCTGGCTCTATTTCTCACCTCAGACTGGCTCTTGGCGTCTGCGTCATGCTACAAAGAAATGTAAACGTAGAACAAGGTCTTGTCAATGGCTCCATGGGGTATGTCAAAGGTTTCAAGATGTCAGCAGCCAATATGGCTGTATGCGTTCAAGCGCAATTCGACGGTCAAGACAGAATCGTAGAGATTGAGCACGAAACAGTTAGATTCGAAGCACTAAAAGAAGTGTACTACACTCGTAAACAATCTCCTCTCACTCTGGCCTACGCCATCACGAGTCACAAATCCCAAGGGCTTAGTCTCCGAACTGCACGAGTTGACGCAGGCGATCGCTGCTTTGGACCAGGCATGATCTATGTAGCTGTCTCGCGAGTCACAATGAGCGAAGGTCTTCACCTGATCGTTCTTGACAAAACCAAAATTTGTGCACACACAGAAGCTCTAGTCGAGTACAATAGACTTCGACAAAAATACCGTCCCCATCTTCCTCAATTCACAATCGTTAAATCCTTCAAAGTTTCCAAAGTGCCCGAGGCGAAAAAGCAACCATTAAAACGGGATACGACCACAACTATTGGTACAGATAAACCGCCTAAAAAGTCCAAATCATCCGAACTCAAAGATAATCGAAGGTCTTGCTCAGCTTCTGGTGTGAAAGCGGAACCCACAAACGCTGACAGTAAGAAAAAAGCCAACACCAAGAGACTAAATAGTGAAAAAGTCAAAAGCTTGATACCCCCCAAAAAACGCGTATTGAAACAGCTGTCATTCAAGAATATCGCAGTGGCATAGGCCCAGGTCGACAAGGCCTCATAAACACAGACGGCTCAGTGTGTTATGCAAATGCAGCAATGCAGTGCCTTTTTGCCATACAACACAATCTGTTTGACGTACTCTCTTTAATGCATGGACCCCTTGCAGAAGAACTGAAACGCTTGGCAACCAGTTCACTGAAAACGTACGAAACAATGGCAGTACAACTACCGAAGCAGAGATCAACAATCATTGTGCGAATTTTGGTTTCACCTATTCCAACAGCTCGACGCAGAAAATCGATCCAATGACGTGAGTGCCTTGCGATCTCTCTACCAATTGATAATCCATCAATTCAGTGTATGCAGCACATGTAACGGGTCAAGAACCTCAGTACATCTTGAAGGCACTCCCGACTGTCCCTTCCCAATCCCAGGTGTACTCAATCTAAACAAGCCCGCAATTAACGAAGTTATCGACAACAACGATATATCTTTCAATTCGGTTCTAATCCCGGAACAGCCTGGTGAAACATGTCCCAACGATCACATCACCAAACTGAGAACATTTTTCACTCAAACTCCTGAATTTTTAGCTCTAAATTTGGACAGGCGAACACTCAGACACAAGATCACGCGCCGCGCTGTTGACTTTGATCCAGAAAAAATTATTCTGCATCGAACAGAAGACGTGGACCTCACGCATGGCAGCATCTACAACCTCGGTACATTGTCGTCATTACATTATCGTACAATTGCGGTTGCTATTCATTCCGGCGCCTGCTTTGGAAATCAAGCCAACTGCTTTGTTTCCCGCATAACCGTGTAAGGCGATTGTTTTAATTGCAACGACTCTGAAGTTCGAGTCATCAAAAATGCTTCGGAAATAGACTTTTCAGGTATGACATTCATGGTGCTCCAAAAATTATAGTTCAGTAATTAACAACACTTTTAGTCTCGTTTCAGGCTCTAATGGTCTACAAAAGCAACAAACTTGTAAAAAAATCTTTTTTTCTGAAAACAATTGCCCACATTTGTTTTTCTAAAGACAACAAAAACAATCGTCCATGATCTGCCGCGGTGAGGGAGCGAAGGTCTTAAACTGATCGATCTTGACAAAACCAAAATTTGTGCAGACACAGAAGCTTTAGTCGAGTACAATAGACTTCGACAAAAATACCGTCCCCATCTTCCTCAATTCACAATCGTTAAGCCCTTCAAAGTTTCCAAAGTTCCCGAGGCGAAAAAAGCATCCATTAAAACGGGATACGACCACAACTATTGGCACAGATAAACCGCCTAAAAAGTCCAAATCATCTGCACTCAAAGATAATCGAAGGTCTGGCTCAGCTTCTAGTGTGAAAGCGGAACCCACAAACGCTGACAGTAAGAAAAAAGCCAACACCAAGAGACTAAACACTGAAAAAGTCAAAAGCTTGATACCCCCCCCCAAAAAAAAACACGTATTGAAACAGCTGTCAATCAAGAATATCGCAGTGGCATAGGCCCAGGTCGACGAGGCCTCAGAAACACAGACGGCTCAGTGTTTTATGCAAATGCAGTAATGCAGTGCCTTTTTGCCATGCAACGCACTCTTTTTGACGTACTCTCTTTAATGCATGGTCCCCTTGCAGAAGAAATGAAACGCTTGGCAGCCAGTTCACTGAAAACGTACGAAACAATGGACGCTGTTCGTAAACTCCTACCGCCGCAGTACAAGCACCAAAGCAGAGATCAGCAATCATTGTGCGAATTTTGGTTTCACCTATTCCAACAGCTCGACGCAGAAAATTGATCCAATGACGTGAGTGCCTTGCGATCTCTCTACCAATACAAAATCCATCGATTCAGTGTATGTAGCACATGTCACTGGTCTAGAACCTCAGTACATCTCGAAGGCACTCCCGACTGTCCCTTCCCAATCCCAGGTGTGCTCAATCAAACGAGCCCGCAATCAACGAAGTTATCGACAACAGCGATATATCTTTCAATTCGGTTCTAATCCCGAAATAGCCTGGTGAAACATGTCCCAACGATCACGTCACCAAACTGAAAAAATTTGTCACTGAAACTCCCGAATTTTTAGCTCTAAATTTGGACAGGCGAACACTCAGACACAAGATCACGCGCCGCGTTGTTGACTTTGATCCGGAAAAAATTATTCTGCATCGAACAGAAGACGTGGACCTCACGCATGACAACATCTACAACCTCGGTACAATGTCGTCAATACATTATTGTGCAATCGCCGTTGCTATTCATACCGGCTCCAGTTTTGGAAATCAAGGCCACTACTATGTGTACCGCATAACACTGGAAGGCGCATGGTGTAAATGCAACGACTCTGAAGTTCGAGTCATCAAAAATGCTTCAGAAATAGACTTTTCAGGTATGTCATTCATGGTACTCAAAAAATTATAGTTCAGTAATTAACAACACTTTTAGTCTCGTTTCAGGCTCTAATGGTCTCCAAAAGCAACAAACTTGTAAAACAATCTGTTTTTCTGAAAACAATTGCCCACATTTGTTTTTCTAAAGACAACAAAAACAATCCTCCATGATCTGCCGCGGTTAGGCAGGGAGACTACCATTTCTTCCTCGTATTCTGTTGTCTGACGTCGGTCATATCTTCCATATTTAAAAACCAGACTCAACCCAGAAAGAGCAGTAAGCCAAAAAACGGTCCAAACACACAACAGAGTACAAACAGTGGTGCCTCAACGTGGCGGGGAAGTGGCAACGGGTTGCAATTACGCTAAATATAATCATAAATGCAAGCCGGCTAACATCACTGTTTCCACATTCCTTTCCTAGTTTTACCGATTGGTAAGACACACCCACATAAGGGACATCTTGCGGGTTGCACTTGAAACTGATTGTGCACCACATTTTGGAAGTCTTCTCTTCATGCATAAATTATTTGAAAAAAACTACGTTTTCTAAAGAGTTAAAGAGGCTGAGTTACAAGGTCAACCCTTAAAACGTACAGGGATTAGGAGGCACAGTTGGGGGGCTGTTAAAGAGGCTGAGTCACAAGTTCGAACCTTAAAACGTACAGGGATTAGGAGGCACCCTGTACGACGTGATTTGAGTATTCAGGAATTAAAAGCCTTAACATAAGAATGTTCAAGAGCGGGGGGTTTGGGGGGCGGCAGCCCCCAACTTTAACTCCTGACACGATCAGCTAACAGTTAGTCAAGCAATAATAAGTAATAAACTGTACAAAAACGTGCAGAAATTATTTGAAAAAAACTACGTTTTCTAAAGAATTAAAGAGGCTGAGTTACAAGGTCAACCCTTAAGACGTACAAGGATTAGGAGGCACAGTTGGGGGGCTGCCGCCCCCGAAACCCCCCGCTTTCGCAGCCTTTAAATAAAAAAAAAATTTAAACTGAAAGTAAGGAGCGACATTAAATCTTAAAACGAACAGAAATTATTCCGTATATGAAAGAGGCTGTGCCCTCCTCAACGCCTCGCTCTTTACGCTAAAGTTTGACTTTCTCACAACTCTTTTTTTAAACAATAAAAACTTTAGCGTAAAGAGCGAGGCGTTGAGGAGGGCACAGCCTCTTTCATATACGGAATAATTTCTGTTCGTTTTAAGATTTAATGTCGCTCCTTACTTTCAGTTTAAATTTTTTTTTTATTTAAAGGCTGCGAAAGCGGGGGTTTGGGGGGCGGCAGCCCCCAACTGTGCCTCCTAATCCCTGTACGTTTTAAGGTTCGACCTTGTAACTCAGCCTCTTTAACTCTTTAGAAAACGTAGTTTTTTTCAAATAATTTTATATTAAGTGCTGGGTTGTTTCAACAGCAAATTTGAGTGTGTTCAGGTGTCGATGTCAATTGCGCATATAAACAAAATAAACTGTGCATGTGTTTCTTTGCCAATTTTTGACATATTAAGATTTGGCAATATTGTTAAGTAATTGGATCCAACCTGTAAACTGTAACTATATTTGGTGGCATAATTTATACTATAAGCTGTGATATTATGCTTGCTAGAATTTTCAAAAAAAAATAAAAAATAAAAAAAAACAGCTTTGCCAGTACTGAAGCTTTTTCAGCCTGGATTTCCGCCAAAGATTTTATAGAGGAATTGTTCTCTGTTTGTCTCTAGCTTCATTTGAAGTTTTCTTTTTGTTGTCTTTGTTTTACTGAGGCAACAATAGCTGCCTGTTGCTGATGATTCATTTCGCCTCTTCTATTGTGCAGTCCTTATTGCAGCCTAAAATTAGACAAACATAATTTAAGGTTATCATATAATTTAAACTACGGAGTTAAGTCGGACCAAATGAAAAGAATAGTAATGTTATGGAGAACTCATTACCTGTCGATAATATTGTTATAATTTTTGAAAAAAAATTACGAAAGAAATGGATGAAAAGAAACGAAATGGAAAAACAATCAGAAAGGAAAATGTGATCTGTAATAATTTTAATAGTGGTTTCTGCAAGTTTCGCAAACAATGCATGTTTCTACATATTTGTCGTCATTTTATTTCGGGAATCTGTGTGTCTGTTAAGTGCATTTTTGATCACGTTTACCTGTGTTCTGTTTTTATCGTGCATTGATAAGTCGTGTAATTTTGCTCATGCATCATCAGGGGTGAGGATAGGTTTATAACCCCGACCTTATTAATGGCAGTTCCTAAAGTATTCACGACCCCCTCCTCCTGTAGATCGTGTTGCATTCGATTTCAACCTTATGCCCCCGCATACCCGATGCAGTGCATTATGCCCCAGGAATCCGTCCCTTGAAACAATCCTCCGCCCCAAGTAACTACGCGTGTCCAGCCAACCCAACCCCTTAAAATTACTTTACTCAATTCGGACCATCCCCAAGCCTCCCCCTCACTCATATTCCTCACAAAAATCCACTTCTTTTCGACTCCGTTCCTTTCCCTGCGTCCAAGAAGTTACCAATTGGCTCTGGCCTCCAACCGTTATTTGCCGAAACAAGCCCGACCCCTCTCAGACACCCTCCACTGCATAGGCGCCCATAAGGGGGGGGGGCCAGACCCCCCCCCCTTGGCTGAATGATGTTGTCATATATTTGTATTAATTAAAAAAAAAACTTTCCACAGAATAATTTTTAAAAGAAAAGTAGAGCTCTATTAAGTCAAAAATGAACAGAATTGGAGTCAAATAATCTTCCAATCGTAAAACTACCAAAAATCACTATCAACAATTAAATGAAACACAAAATGAACAAAAATTATAATAAATAGCCGAGTCAAACTCAAAACAAGCAAAAATTAGCCATACTTGGGCTGAAAACCCCCCACGCCTTCTCAAGACCAGAACATAACTTAGGCTTGACTGAAAAAAAAATGACTGTGGAATGTCAGTTTGATATACCTATAAACTCAAACCGAAGTGCTGATTAGACCAGGTAAGCCCCCCCCTAAAATTCAGCGTATGGGTGCCCATGCTCCACCGTACTTCCCTCTCCCAGCATCATCTTGCCTCCCCATACCCCCATATAAAGAACACTCCAAATTTGACTTTTTCTCGGATCACCAGGAAACTTTTCCCCCTTCCCTTGTACTTAATCCCCCCTGGCTACCCTACCAGTGTCACTCTGATTTGAGAGTTCCCACATACAAAAATTAACCTGTAGTAAACTCTCCGCCCCAAAAATTATCCGTTCCATCCCATCGCCCAGTTAAAGCTTCACTCTTAAAGTCCAACCATAAACCAGTTACTGCTTCATTGATTACCCGTGATTATTCAGATAAAAGATATAGTTTCCCTCTTTAGTAGAGGAAAATATTACAAAAGAACAAAATTTTACCCATGGCTCTCTAAATTTACCCCCAACTTTTAAAAATAAACCTCTTTCCCTCCCTTTTCGAAACTGTTTTACTAGTCTCTCTGTCTAGGGTGGTGAGTTTTAGCCTTTTGATAAATCTTCCTACAATACCCTGAATGATAATATTTCACTTTTAGGGAATGTTCTCCCCACTCCCAGTACTAATTTTAATGCTTACACCCTGCCAAAGTTGCCTGAGAACAAAGCTTTTTTAAGAGATCTGTTGTTAAAGAGTTTGATAAAAAACAAACGTTATCATTTCCCCATTTTTCTCCTTACGAACGCAAAAAGTTTTAATTTTGAAAAGTTAGTTGAGTTCGAAGCAACAGCAAAATTGAACTATATTGATATAATCGCAGTTACTGAAGTCCAGGCGCAAAATCTAAATCTCCTTAAAATGATGGTTTTCAGGAGTTTATAAAGCTACGCCCGGTAGACCACCCACTGGAGAAAAATGAAGGAGGAGTAATGATTTTCGCAAAAGATTGCCTATCTCCTACCCTTATCCATGTGCAAGGACCACGTGATTGCGATGAAATCATTTGGATATCTACAAAGCCCAAATGCCTACCGCGGCCTTACACTAATTTAATAATTTGCTCGTTTTATTATTCACCCGCACATAATGCTTGTTCTCGTCGTAATTTTAATGACAGGCTACAAGCAAGTCTTGACTTTGTGACGACAAAGTATCCAAATGCTGCATTTTTTAGAAGGAAACGCAAAGGAACTAAGTCTTAATTATCTGCGCAAAGATCAGAAGCTCAAGAAAATTGTTGATTTCCCTACTACAAAAGGTGGAAACAGTTGAGATGTTATTTGCACCAAACGTTAAAACCTTCTACAATATTCCAACTACCCTTCCCCCTCCCCCTCCCTCGGTGGTAGCTATCATTTTATGCTAGATTTGAAACCACTGCTAATTTTAAAACAAATTACTCAGTTTCTGAATTTTTGTACCGGCCAATAACCAGTCAAGGTATTTTTGATTTTGTATTACGTCCAAGACTTAGGATGATGTTTTGTCGTGTGAAAATCTTAATTCAAAGGTTAGTTTGTTTCAAACAAAATTAACGACAATTTACCAAATTTGTTTCCCAGAGGTTACCAAGAAGGTATGTTAATAAACCTTACATTAATGAAAAAAATAAAAGACTAATCCATTTGAAACTAAAACTTTTTTGCCCCGGAAAAAAAGAGGAAGCCTTAACCCTCCGTAATCAAATAAAGAAAGAAATACGTCGTGCTGCTTTTCGTTATGGTAAGAATAAATTAAATTACTTAAAATAGATCAAACCTCAGCAATGGTTTAAGAAAGTGAAAATAGGGGGTCGCTCGTGCAAGAACCTTGATTTTCTTGGATGAACCTCCTGAACGGACAGCCAATGAGCTTAATAAACCCTAAGCTAGCATTGTGCAAATGTTCCCCCCTCCCTCAGAAAACCAGCTAATCCCTGAAACTCCAAAACATAAAATCCCAGAAATTTCAGCGAAGCAAA
The DNA here is from genome assembly GCF_049724085.1 of Artemia sp. Qi Xiang Cuo. Classification (NCBI taxonomy): domain Eukaryota; kingdom Metazoa; phylum Arthropoda; class Branchiopoda; order Anostraca; family Artemiidae; genus Artemia; species Artemia sp. Qi Xiang Cuo. The sequence goes on along the minus strand of NC_142803.1, from coordinate 60,673,656 downwards.
TAATAGAAAAATACAGAAACTGAAAAAAACGAATATCTGTCCCATTGATATTCCAATTGATCTCATGAAAGCATTCCCTGATAAACTATCAACACCCTTTGCTAGTATTTTAATGATATTAGGAATTCTAGATGTTACGTGTCATGCTGAAAGCTGGGCTATATTACTCCAATCCAAAAGAAGGGAGGTGCGAATGGTTTTACTGGAGAACGACCAATTCCCTTATCCCCAGTTTTTTCAAAAGTATACGAGGGTGTCTTACCTAATTGGTTAAAGGCAAAGATTCTTGAACTTATTGACTTACAACAATTTGGAAACCTGAAGGAGACATCTACTTTACACTACCTTGTTAGTCTTCTGAATTTTGTTCTTAAAAACCTTGAAAACCCTGATGCTTGGTTGAATCTTTTATTAATTGATCTCCAGAAAGCGTTCGACCTAATTGACCACAATATCCTTGTAAATAAACTACTGACGGAGTTTCAAGTGAGTCCATTTCAAGCTAGAATTGTTGCATCCTTTTTAACAAATCGTTCTCAAGTGCTTAAATATAAAAATGTTTATACCGATCCCCTTCCTATCTTTTGTGAGGTGCCCCAGGGAACTCTGATGGGTCCCAGTTTATTCCTTATAATTGTTATTAGCCTCATGACTGACCACACAGAGCGATAGAAATATGTGGACGACCTTTCTGCACTTGAGGTTTGCCAACGAAATATTCTAAATTAATTTACACTACCTTGTTAGTCTTCTGAATTTTGTTCTTAAAAACCTTGAAAACCCTGATGCTTGGTTGAATCTTTTATTAATTGATCTCCAGAAAGCGTTCGACCTAATTGACCACAATATCCTTGTAAATAAACTACTGACGGAGTTTCAAGTGAGTCCATTTCCAGTTAAAATTGTTGCCTCCTTTTTAACAAATCGTTCTCAAGTGCTTAAATATAAAAATATTTATTCCGATCCCCTTCCTATCTTTTGTGGGGTGCCCCAGGGAACTCTGATGGGTCCCATTTTACTCCTTATAATGGTTAATAGCCTCATGACTGACCACACAGAGCGATAGAAATATGTGGACGACCTTTCTGCACTTGAGGTTTGCCAACGAAATATTGAATGCTCAATTATGAGATTACTTGACGATGTCACACAGGAGGCTTCTTTGTCGAAGATGAGAGTAAACCCTAATAAATCGTCAGTTATGACAGTTATTTTTTTTAAATCATCCCCTACTTTCAAAAACCCCATTTCTCTCAAAATCTCTGTCACAGGCATTAAACTACTTGGGATGACAATTACTAATGGCATGAAGTGGGACGCACACGTTCAGAACATCATCAATCAAACTTCTCCTTTGGTTTTCCTACTAAAACATGCGATAAAATTTCTTTGCCTCTCTAAGGATCTTCTCCAACTTTATTGTTCTTTTATCCAGCCAATGCTTGAGTTCGCTTGTCCACTGTGGCATTTCGGTCTTTGTTCAGAGCATATCTATTTGATTAAAATGTAAAAAAAGAGCAATTAGAATCGTAAATGGTGAAGGAAGGGTTCCATATCTTTATCTACTAGGTAAGTTCAAGCTCAACACGTTGGCCGAGAGAAAAAACCTCTTGTGCCTTCGTTTTGGTACCAAAAACCTGTTTGTTCCCCTATTATGTTCCATCATCCCCAAACCCTACCTTCCCGCCCGCAACAGACTATCCCGTATAAAGTCCCCAAACTGACTCCCATCCCCGCTAAACATGAAAGATATCGTAAGAGTTTTGTTCTGAGTTTTTTTTAGCTGTACAATAACCAGGAAGTCTAGTCATTAATTTTATTGTTATCTATTTATTTTTTATTTTTGACTTTTTAACTAAGTGTTAACTCTTTTTGTATGTACTTTATACAATGAATTATGTGTGACGTGAAGGTAAAGTTCTTTCAAAATAATATACACATATATACTTGTGCTGTTTTTTACGTAAAATTCAAGTTCAGCAACCATGCTGTGATAGAAATTTCTAAAATTTTATTCTTCTTTTTCTTTTTTCTTTAAGAAAAAAAAAGCTTAAACTTTCTGCAGGCTTTTTCAAATTCATAGTATAACATCTCTCGATATTTTTAACTATAGAATTTAGTATTATTGATTTTAATGTTTCAAAATTTGTCTTCAATAATTTTTCTTATACAAAAAGACAGTAAAGATTTCAAGAAATTTTAAATAGAAGGTCATAATATTATAATTTTGTAGTGTTTCAAAACTTTCAATATCCTTCTAATTTAAAGTCGAGACAGGTTTTCTAGCCAAACAAATAATAGAATATAGAAATGATAACTCTCCAAAGGTTTCATGTGAATATTTACCAAATCTTACATATTTCACGTTATTGTTCCAACTCCCCTTTAAGCGATAATACAGCTAGTCAATAATCATTGGTAAGAAAAAATGTTCCTTTATTTTCAATTTTCTTCAATAAAATGGGCTTAATTGAATTAAGGCCGTATGAGTTTTTCATAGGAGTTATTCTAAAGTCAATCATATTTACCTAAGCCTGAGAGAAAGGATGGGACAAACACTTAAGCTTCAAGAATTGACATGCCTGAAAACAAAAGGCTGAAACTTGTCACCAAATACTATGTACTGAGTCGAAATATATGCTTAAAATTTGGACTGCAGTTTTTGCCAAAGGCAAAAACTTTGTAAATTCCAATCATTTTTTGAGCTTTGGGTCAAAATAATCATATTTTCCCTTTGTCTTTGAAGTTTGAAAATCTGTAATTTCTGGAAATGGACACTTAAAATGGAAACTGTGATTATTTTTTACAATAAAATCCATGTGAATGTGGCATTTAAAAATCTTTCGGTATGGAAGACGATTTTCTTTATTCACATAAATATAATCATAAAATTGCATTGGTATAATAAAAACATACATACATATAAAAGTCACTTAAGAGATATGGACCTACTCGGTAAGAATAAAGCTGTCCACCACCATTTGCCTTCTGTTGATTTTTCTAGAAGAAAATGATGTTTACATGCTCGGAGGCAAACCTGTTTTTACCCTAGTTATAGTGATTTTTGTTCTAAAACTAGGGATCTTTTCCTAAATCTGGTGATTTTTCACGATGTAGCTTTTAGATCCATGATTCAATCGAATAAATCATACAAGTAGCTAATTCACAAAAAAAAAGATATTAATTCGCTACAGTTCTTAATATCAGTAGTATGTTCCAGATTACTATTTATGCAAATATAATGCCTTTGAAACTTCTGATTTATCCCCATATGTTGATATCAGATATATGCCCCAGAGCGTTATCATCAAGAAAACAGACGAAGCTAGTTAATCGCAAAATTACAAAAATGTTCCATATTTACTATTTCATAACATTTGCTTATGTTGAATTTTTGTCTCAACATTTCTGTGTTTTTGCTCTCTGTAATCCATCAGTTTAAATTGGATATTCTTCTATTAAAACCCTTGAAAGTTGAGTGAATGGTGGATATGAATATACCCTCTACATCTGCAAATACTCAGAAATGGAGCGATTGAAAATTAAGAAGGTAGGTCCACATTAAATATAATTTTCTAAATGAAAAAAGAAATCATTGAAAAAGAAAATAGGACTAAGTGCTTTTTATAATAGGTTTTGTAATGTAACAGGACAGATTAAATTGATTGCAGTTTGATTATTGAAATCACTTTGGAATAAAGGGGAGGAGGCACCTACTTTGAGAATTGTCTAATGATTTTAATCTTTACCTTTAATGTCTAATCAAAACTCCAATAATTCTCAAAATTTTCTTATTTGTAATTGAAACCCTTAATAAGCGCAGTAACGTCCAATTTTTTAAGGTTTTGGATTTATGTGCTGACATATTAAATAGTTTTTGGTAACGATGTTTAGGAATGGAGCAGCAAGGCTGAATAGTGACCGAAACTTCAGAAATGGAATTTTGATATCAATCGATACATCATCGACTCATTATGTTGATTCTAAATATAAAAGATTCGTTAAGCTTAGTTTTACCCATTAAAGACTGAAAATTTGCCTGATTTTGGAAAGAGGAAGAAAAAACACAGTAAACGCCAATAAAGTTTAAGTAAAACCAAATCATTACATTTGGCGTGTCAGGGAACCACACAGTTATGGTTTCAAGCCCCTATCTGCAAAAGTGTTAAATTTTGTATTATTTACCAGAAGAAAAATCCCGGATGCACGTTAACTTTTTTTTCCAAGGGGGATCGTATCGAACCAACGGTCATAGAAGAGCTGGAGAGGGCTCATTTGAACGGAAAATAAAGTTTTAGGTGTCCCTTTTGTTTGACCAAAAAGATCGGACAGCTACTAGCCTTCCCTCCCACGTTCTTTTTTCCTCAAAAATTGTTTGATCAAAAGTTTGAGATATCCATTTTGCTCAGGACAGTTGAAAGGTTCCAAAACTGTACCTTTATATTTAACATGACCCACGCAGTCTTTCAAGATAGGTCTGGGGATGAAAGTATGCAAAGGATATTTTGGTTAGTATAATATGGATAATGTACAAGAAGTTTTTCACCGGGAGGCAACTCTGCTATTTGGATCAAGGAGGCACACTTGTGCCTGTATAAAGAGGCGACCCACCACAATGTTAAGCAATTTGCGATCCTAGCGGTTACAGAGAGACAGCGATAATCGCATTTTGTAGCCCAAGCTCAAACTAAGAAACGTGCAAAATTTCACCTCCCCCTCCGACTTTATCTTCATGGGTAAAAGTGGACCGGAAGTTTCGACCCTCCGACCACAGCCCCCCTTTAAGGTTGTCCGATTGGGATGAAATTTAGAGGTTAGGCTTTACTAGGGCCCGGGAGCTTATCCTCGAAATTTCAGCTCAATCCGATCACTTCTTCCCTGTTTTCCAAAAACCAAATATAGCCACTTAAAGTTCATTTCTCTTTTTTTTTTCTTATCCATGCCTACAGGCCACAGTTGGCAACTGATCCGGGTGAATGAGGACTCATTCGAAGCAGAATTCGACCTGTTAGGGCCTTTTGATATTTTCGGACCGAAAAAATTATCCCCCAAATTTACATTTATGAAAAACCTCGTTTTCCTATAATAGCCCATGTTAATTTTTCCCACAACAACCCCCCTTTAATGTTGTTTGATCGGGTAGAAATTTACAGGGTGATTTTTCCTGAGGCCTGGGAGCTTATCCTCAAAATTTCAGCTCAATCTGATTACTCTGTCCTTGTTTTCCAAAGACCAAATATCGAGATTTTTGAGAGTTTGCTTTCGTCGAAAATAGCTTCCATTTACTAAAAAACTATTACAATTGTGTCTCTTTAGTCCAGCGTTTGATACTCCAGACTGTCAGACGGACATCCCGGGTTCGATTCACCGTCAGAGCAAATTTTTTATATATTGAATTTAAACTTTAAAAAAGAAACTCAGTTTGTTTTTTAAATTATTTGAAAAAAATTACGTTTTCTAAAGAGTTAAAGAGGCTGAGTTACAAGGTCGACCCTTAAAACGTACAGGGAGTAGGAGGCACAGTTGGGGGGCTGTTAAAGAGTCTGAGTCACAAGTTCGAACCTTAAAACGTACAGGGATTAGGAGGCACCCTGTACGACGTGATTTGAGTATTCAGGAATTAAAAGCCTTAACACAAGAATGTTCAAGAGGGGGGGGGGGTTGAGGGGGCGCCACCCCCCCAACTTTAACTACTTGCACTATAAGGTGACCCTAAGTCAAGTAATAATAAGCAATAAACTGTACAAAAACGTGCAGAAATTATTTGAAAAAAACTACGTTTTCTAAAGAGTTTCTAAAAACTGAAAGTAAGGAGCGACATTAAATCTTAAAACGAACAGAAATTATTCCGTATATGAAGTTTGACTTTCTCACAACTCTTTTTTTTAAACAATAAAAACTTTAGCGTAAAGAGCGAGGCGTTGAGGAGGGCACATCCCATTTCATATACGGAATAATTTCTGTTCATTTTAAGATTTAATGTCGGTCCTTACTTTCAGTTTAAAGAAATTTTTTTTTTTATTTAAAGGCTGCGAAAGCGGGGGGTTTGGGGGCGGCAGCCCCCCAACTGTGCCTCCTAATCCCTGTACGTTTTAAGGTTCGACCTTGTACCTCAGCCTCTTTAACTCTTTAGAAAACGTAGTTTTTTTCAAATAATCAAAAGAAGAAACTAAAGAAAAATGCCAAGCCAATGAAAGTAGGCAAGCCTCCAGTTTCCTTATTCTTAACTTCAGTTTCCTTATTCTATAGGGTAGGCATTGTGGATAAATGTTGATTGCTTTCTTGTTTAGAGTTAGGTTATAGCTGACTATACATTGGAGATGATTTCTTCTACTGGTATATGTTTGGAGGGGGGGGGTAGAAAATTTCCATCCTTTGGAAAGAATGTTTAATTGCATTTGGTCAAATGTTTGTTGACTTAAATTGATGACCAGGTAAATTTCTAGCGGGCTATACAGTTTAGCTAAGATGGAAGTGGAAACATCACTTGATGCCTTTTTTATGCTCTTTCATAATTCAAGAATCACTTCTGGGGCTAGTTGCATCTTCAGCCCTTAAAGGGGCGCCAAAGGTAGCCTATTCTATATGAATAATGAAAAAGCATAGAAAAAGCATCAAATGATGATTTTACTTTCATCCTAGCTCAATTATGTGGCCAACTGTAAATTGGGACTCCACCCTTTGAAAATTGGAAAAAATTAGGGTAAATATCTACCAAATCATATTATTGAGTTAGGAATAAAGTGAATACACTATTTGATGCCTTTTTTATGCTGATTACAAATATAATAGGGTAAGACACCCAGTAGTCGGCCACCTGCCTATTCTTGGACAGAATCTTTTATACTATTTTAATAACCAATTTACAATGAGCCATTTGTATGTCCAAGTTTAGGCAGAATTGTCACTTGTTAGTAAATTCAAAAATAGGAGGTGCTGTACAAGTGAAACTATTTGAATTAGTAACCTACTTGTTCAGAAATTTTTTGATACAAAAATTAAGTTTCTAGGTGGTATAATACAGTAATTAGAGTAGTTTAAATGTCAAAAAGTTTTCAAAGTGATTAAAGTGTCTGACTACTGGGTGTCTTACCCTAAGCATTTTTATCGGAAATGAATTTCATCCCCCTCCCTATAGCATATAGCAAATACCTAACCCTGCCTGGACATATATAGGGGGGGGGGCTGAAATTCATTAAAAATATAATTTCGTATTTTAATTTAACAAAGACAAAAAAATGTCTAAAAATTTGTCTTAGCTTTATTAATAAATAAAAATTATGATTTGGTAGATATTTACTAAAATTAGTTTATAAGCTTATATAGAATGTTACTATCCAATCTCCTTATAATTAAAAACATTTTAGTCATCTAGTTGGAAAATTTGCATTTCTGTATAAGGAAAATCCAGATTTGCCAACTATTTGACTTACAGCATTAACTTAAACGAACCTAAATTTGCTCTACAGTTGTACAATAAATGTTGAATAACATCACCTAAATTTATCAACTTGTTTACAATAAATGTTGCCCTAGCAAAATTTTCCTTTTCCATTTAGTTGGCTAATAACTTCTTCCTAACAACACTTAATTTTTCCGACTAGCTGGAAAGAAACATTGCCCCAGAAAACAATTCATTTTCCAACTAGTTGACTAGTCACTTCTCCCTAGCAAAACTTTCCTTTTCCAACTAGTTGACTAATAACTTCTCCCCAGCAAAACTTAATTTTGCAAACTAGCTGAAAACAAACATTGCCCCAGAAAACAGTTTATTTTCCAACTAGTTTACTAGCAACTTTTCCCAACAATAGTTTCTTTATCCAACTAGCTAGAAACAAACTTACCCTATAAGCACTTTTGTTAGCCATCTATTTGGCTAGAAACTTTTCCTCAGAATAATTTCTTAGCTAATGACATGACATCAAGAGAAAACAAAAAACATACTATTCCTGGTCCAACAAAAATTGGCAGTATATGCTTTTAACAAATGTGCTACAGCTAAGGTAAATCAAACAAACTGAACTTAGTTTGTGAGGGGAGAAGTTATTAGTCAACTAGTTGGAAAAATAAAGTTTTGCTTGGGAGAAGTTACTAGTCAACTAGTTGGAAAATGAATTGTTTTCTGGGGCAATGTTTCTTTCCAGCTAGTTGGCAAAATTAAGTTTTGCTAGGGAGAAGTTATTAGTCAACTAGTTGGAAGATATTAAGTTTTGCTGGGGAGAAGTTATTAGTCAACTAGTTGGAAAAATTAAGTTTTGCTGGGGAGAAGTTATTAGTCAACTAGTTGGAACAGGAAAGTTTTGCTGGGGCAACATTTATTGTCAACTAGTTGGCAAATTTAAGTGTTGCTGCAGAGAAGTTGTTAGTTAACTAGTTGGAAAAATTAATTACAAATTCTAAAAATGAGAGAAAAATATTCCTCCAGAAAAAAAAACAAAGACAGATAAATGAACAAACATACACAATTTATGTCCATTAGATGTAAGATAGAAATAAACAAAACTTCAAATATGCATCTGTTTTCCTTAAACAGACCAGAGGAATAACCCTCCAAGATTTGACAAATTCAATCTCACTTTTAGGACCAGGTATAAGACTAATTATCCTGGGAATTAAAACAAAAAATCCCTGGCTTCAAAGACCAACATATAACTCAAAATATATCTCCCATTAAGAGGGAGACAAGGAGAGAGATGGAAGTTGTAACACAATAGTAACAATAGTGATAATTATAATTTGAAAAAAAACCTATATTATTAACATATTTTATGTTATTCAGAATAAATTCTAATTATTATCAGTCAACTAGTTGGAAAATAAATTGTTTTCTGGGGCAATGTTTGTTTCAGCTAGTTGACAGAATTAAGTTTTGCTGGGGAGAAGTTATTAGTCAACTAGTTGGAAAAATTAAGTTTTGCTGTGGAGAAGTTATTAGTCAATTAGTTGGAAAATGAAAGTTTTGCTGGGGCAGCATTTATTGTCAACTAGTTGGCAAATTTGGATTTTTCCTACACAGATAGGCCAAATTTTCCAACTAGATGACTAAAATGTTTTTAATTATAAGGAGATTGGATAGTACCATTCTATATAAGCTTATAAACTAATTTTTTCCAATAGTCAAAGAGTGGATATCCCTGCAAATTTACCCTTCACCACCCCCTAGTGTGTAAATATAGGGTATCCACCACATTGCTAATATGGGAGTAAAGTTCATTTGTGATGCAAAGGGATGTTATATTTAGATTTAGGATGCAATTCTAGGTATATATTTACACATTAGGGGGTATAGGGCTATATATTCTGTGAATATATAGGCTCTAAGAAATTCATGAATTTCTTAGAAAAACTGGAAAAACAAGCAAAGAAGTGAAGATAAAGGCTCTCTCCCTGCAAAATGTGTTAACTAGGATTATTCTACATATTATGGAGTAAGAATTGTTTTCTTAATATGTTTTTTTATGTCCAGCTGGACTCCTATGCTTAAAATACTGGTTGGCTAATTTAAAGATTTGTATGTATATATATACATTGTCAAATTAGCCATCTGGTGGTATCCCAAAAATATAAACCCTGAATTGGAATATACCCTGAATTGTTGCAGCAAAGTTTTGAATCACAAAATTCAGTGCTATTATGTTGATGGCATTCAAAAAACTTTAAACAGTAGAAAAATGGTTTATATTTGAGTTGCCTAATAGATAAAGTTTGAATTGTTATAAATAAGTAGTTTTGGAATATATTAATCTTGAACAACTTATTTTTAACTATTGATATGTTTTTAACCACTTTTCAATAACTTAACTGTAAGTCTTTTGCAGTTCATATTATTGACTTACAAATTAAGTGAACATACCACTCAACGCCTTTTTTTATGCTCTTATGCTCTTTAAAAATATAATAAATGCTTCTATTGCAAACTGAAATTGACCCTCCTCCACCCTCCTAATGTGGAAATACATACCCTGAATTGTAACCACACAAAGAAGTTATCAGTGCTAGTTAAGTTATTAAAAAGTGGTTAAAAACATATTACTAGTTTATAAATAAGTTTTTCAAGAGTAACATATTCCAGAAATACTTATTTATAGCTATTCAAACCTCATTTATTAGGCAACTCAAATATAAAACATTTTCCCACTGTTTCTGTTTTTTTTTTTTTTAATGCTGTCCACTAAAATAGCAGTGAATTTTGCAATCCATAACTTTGCTGTTGACAATTTGTGGTATATTTAAATTCAGGGTATATATTAGCACAAAAGGGGAGCAGGGCAGGAAGGGGCATGCTGCCCCACAACTTTTTTGGCATTCAGTAAAATTTTTGCCAAAGGCAAAAATTCTTGATTTCTGCAGAAAATTTGGCATAAATCAGGTAGCAATTTGGTAAAATTTACAAATATCCCCCCCCCCCCCCAATGAAATGAGCCTTGGGACACTCCTGGGTGGGGGCGGGTAAATTTAGATTTTTGATAGAAGCAATTATTATATTTGTAAAGACCATAAAAAAGGCATCAAATAGTATATTCACTTTATTTGTAAGTCAAGATATGAACTGTAAAAAATTTACCAACTTAACTGGCATTGAAACTTCTTTTTTTGGTTACAAAAATGAAATACCTCTGGGGCCCCTTTAAGGACTCAAGATGCAACTAGCCCCAGAAGCAATTCTTGAATTATGAAAGAGCATTAAAAAAGGCATTGAATGACGTCTTCACTTCCATCTTATCTAAATTATCTAGCCCACTAGAAATTTCCCAAATTTCTAGTGGGTTATATAATTTAGCTAAGATGAAAGTGAAAACGTCATTTATGTCTTTTTTATGCTCTTTCATAATTTGGACAGAGGCTGTTATTCATTTTTGATAATAAGGTGTGGCATATTTCTCCAGAAAATTATCCCCAAATGTAAAACTGAGGAGCCAAAGGGAAATTTAGATAAATAACATGAACTGAAAAAAGTGTATGATTCTATATCAATAATTTTGAAGGAGAAGTGGTGGGTTGTTTAGTGGGTTTGAGGCAGGGGTCAGATACCTCAAAGTGTGTATTTTGATGCCAAAATATCCTATTGCACATTTTGCCTCAGATGAATATAGGTGTGAGTTCTAGGGGGAGAAAGTTAGTAATTGATATGTAATCTTTATGAATTTCTTGGCTTATATGCATTCTATGCCTTTATCAGTAGAGTGATGTGGGCAAAATGTATTATTTATTTCTTTTTGGTCTTAGACCAGGACACTTAGTATCAAAGGAGTTGCCATAGTAACTTAGCAAAGGGCTCATTTGATTGGAAATTGAAAGGTCTAGTGCCCTTTTTAATAGTAAAAAGTAAATAGAAGGCAATAAGTCCCCCCCCTCCACCACCCATAAATCCCCAAAACATATGTAATCGAAATTTTGAGAATGGCCATTTTTTGAGCATAGTTTAAAGGTCCAGAAATTATGTCTTTGAGGATGATAACCTCCCCCCCCCCCCACAGCCCTCAGCTCAAGGGTTGTAAGTTTTGTCCCAAGGGCATATGAGGTTTATATGGAAAGTATGGTTGTAAAAACTCTGGAAAGGGTTCATTTGATTGGACATCGGATGTTCTAGTGCCCTTTTTATGAGTAAAAGTGATCAGGGGGCAGCCCCCCTCATGTTGTATTTTCTGCACATGCATACAAAAGAAATTTTGAGATAGCCATTTGTTCATTAATAGTCCAACAATCATATGATAAGGCCTTTGGGGTTGACAGAATCCCCCAGAGTCCTAAGGTAAGGGTTGTAAGATAGGCCCCAGGGACATACAAGGTTTTTATGGAAGGGGTGGTTCTGGGAACTTTATCAGAGGCTTGTTTGATTGAAAATGTATTGCTCTAGTTTCCTTTTAAGATTCAAACATGATGGAGAGCAGCTAGCCCCTCTCCCTCCCTGACATCTTCTTTTCCCAAAAGACAGCCAATTGAAATTGTGAGATAGCCATTTTGTTAACAATAGTCCAAAAATCATATAACAATGGCCTAAGGGTTGACACAATCCCCTGGAGCCCATGGACAAGGGTTGTAAGTTATGCCCTGGGGCATTTAAGGTTTTTATGGAATGGGTGGTCATGTAAACTTTGAATCAGATGGAGCTTATTTGAGTGGAAGCCAGCAGTTTTAGTGCCCTTTTTAAGAGTCAAAAAGGAATGTAGGGAAATTCTGTTTGAAGTATCTTATGTCATAACCCAAAACTGAATGAAATGCTCAGCAATGCAATATCTGTTCCTTAAAATTTTTACCAATAGATAGCTTACTAGTGTAATATCTTGAAAGGTGTTCTGCCCTTTTATTATGTTTTACTTTTTATGCTTGACAGCTGTGTCGTTTTTCAAAGGAAGTGAATTTTTTGTACTTAACAGTAAGTCTGTTTTCTTTGCTTATTTCTTCTTTTTGCTTCACTCTGTTAAGTTCTAGATAGTTTGCTTTCACTGTATGTTAGTTTTTATATGTTCCTTCCTCTTTTTAGAATCCTAGTTATTCAATTATAGTTCTTTGAACTGTTTTCCAGGTTTCAATATAACATTCAGTTCTGCTAATTATTTTGAGTCTGAAAATTTAAAATTACCTGGAAAAGTAGCACAGTGTTTTTGACTTGATTGGTAAGACATGGATGCAAGTGACCTCTCTGAGTCTGCTGATATTAAGCAAGGTAGTATATGTTTCTGGTAAATAGTGCATATAATTTGATTTTTTTTTTGGAATTTTTTCTAGAAAACAACTTTTAAAAAAGAACTTTTATTTGGAGAATCACCTATGAAAATACTGATAGAGGTAAGGTTATCCTGTATAGAGGTTTAAAGCTCCTATCTACAAATATGTGGTATTTTGTAATTTTTGCCAGAAGAAAGATCACAGAAGGTTTTTTTTTTTTTTTTTTTTTTTTTTTTTTTTTTTTTTTTTTCATTGGTGACTATATTGAATCATTACTCCTAGAAGATTAGTTTGGACTCTTTTCAACAGAAATTAATGGTTTTAGTGCCCTTTTTAACTGACCAAAAATATTGGAGGGCAACTAACCCCCCTCTCATGGCATTTTTATCCTCCAAAGACATCAGATCAAAATTTTGAGATAATTTGTGAGTCTTATTTTTCACTTTTATTTATTTTTAGTTTAGCCTTCAGTTGTTTTTTTTTTTCAGACAGACTTCATATGGAAGGGATGATTAGAGAGACTTTAGAGGAGGCTTATTGAATTGGAAATCTGAAGTTCTGGTGTCTGTTTTAGAGTGAAAAGTAATTGGATGGTAACTAAGCCTTCTCCCTTGTCTTTTCTTCTTTATGCCCCTCACCCATCACAACCTCCAAAGAGATTTCGTCATAATTTTGATGTAGCAATTTTGTTTAAAGTAGTTGAAAGGTCTATTGAATATGCCTTTGAGGCACATAACCCTTACAGGGCCTGGGAAAATGACTGTTAATAATGTAAATTGTTCTTACACATGTTCTATAATGGAAACTGGTGGCTTTTGCACTTTCTCAAAGAAAGCGAAGTATATTAAGCTGAAAATTTCAGGGGAAATTTAGGGGGATGTTGAACTAAATTAAAAAAAAAACCTTTTTGCACAGAAGTGGTAGTTGTACAAAGTTTGAAGGTGACTCATTCAATTTTGTTTTTTAAATACAGTTTTAGTTCCTTATTTAAGAGTCAAAAGTGATCAAAGGGGAACCATATCTCCTTCCTTGCCCTTGTTTTCTAACTGACTACCTTTACTTTGTAAAAACACTAGATCAAAATCAATCTTTTGTTCAAAATAGTCAAATCTTCCAATATATATGCCTCCAGGGATAAAAAGACCCCAAGAGCCCTGGAGTTAGTCAAAAGACTAATTGGCAATTTTTCAATCATGGTTTTTATAATGGAAAACTGGTTTTGTGCAAAATTTTAGGAATTTTAGGGTAAAAAGTTAAAACTTTCAGGGGAGGTAGAACTAATTGAAACTAAACTGTGTACATTCAATTAGTTGAAAGGGCATGTATTCAAAATTATAAGAATAGTCATGGGTGTCAAGATCAGATTTTCATAATATACTAAGGACAATGTTGAACTAAAGCAAAAGCTGCTTTTGAACGCCAGTTGTTTTGGCTTAATGATAACTAAATCCCAGTGGATTTACTATTCTAAAGTATCTTTGACTTGCCGCTCTTGTTTACAGTGATGATTTTATCCATATTAATTTTTTTAAAGCAACTTGTCCAATGAATATTTTCAGAATAGATGATTTTTTTTTTTTTTTTTTTTTTGAAACAGTCAAATCAATCTTCTAAGATTGCTATTTTTTTCAGAAGTCGAAGTGAAAAATGAGATATTTGGAACAAAAGACTTGAATCAACTTTCTAATCCTGATCATACCCTCAAGACCACCGTGTCCTTTTTAGAGCCTGTTGGAGACCCTGAATTTGGCTTCTATGAAATGGCTTCTATGGCTTTGAAGAAACCAGGTACCTCTTTGGGTAATAAACTATGTAACCTGTGCTGATACTGATTGAATATTGTGTATTATTAGTAGAAAAAAAAATGTACCCTCTATCATAGGCGGAACTAAAAAATGCCAAAAACACTGAGGAAAACGCTGAAAATAGCTCAAAGAAATTACCATTTGAGCCATTTGCCAGCTTTGCAAGTTCCCTGTGATGCCAAACAGCTTTTATAAACAAGCCAGCTAAGAAAAGGGACACGAAATCCCGCCCTCCCCCACGCAGCCCAAAAGGCAAGGGTCGTAAGTCATGCAAATTGCTCATTGTTTATATATGGTTGGTAATTGGGAAAAGGGAGCATCTTTGATCCTAGGTCTCCCAAAAGTCTTAGGGAATTAAGGTGAAAATTTCAGAAAATGTTGACAGAAGGGTGAATTAAATCAAAATATACTACTTTTAGACTTGTTGTCAAATGGATTTGTCAGAAATATCTAAGGAACTGCTGAGGGTATTGAATTGAAACTTTCAGGTCATGTTGATGGGATCAGGATGTATTCTTGAATTGATGGTTTAGAACTGTAATTTCTTACACTTTTAAATGATATATATGTATATATAAATTAATTTTTTTTTCGTCAGTAAAGCGCAAATGACGCAATGGACTTTAAAAATTATACAGTTAGAGAACGAGGAAGGGGGCAGCAGCTTAACGGTCATTTTTTAGTAATTTTTTTTTTAACTTTTACTTGAACATTCGATTTGATTTTACTTGCTTTAAGGTTAATTTATTCTGGATCTATTTCAGGATCTGTTATCTTTTTTTCCATATGGTCATTTATTTTAATTTCTTTTTTTTCGGGGGGGGGGGAGGAGGGGGGGTTCCACTTATTTTTTAATAGTAATTTTTGGTCCTTTTGGGTTTGAATTAATATTATACCCTATTTATGCTGGTCTTAACTTTAATATTGCAGTTTACCTTTCGTTTAAAATCTTCAATGTTAGGGTAGACTTTTTTAATCAAATAATGTTCATATTTGATTACCAAAATTTTATGATTGTATAAAGTAAGGAATATTTCTCAAGTCTAAATGTCTTTAGTTTAAGAATCAAAACATCTTATTTTTATTTCTTAAAAGTTACAGCTTCATAATTTTAGCTGTTCTTTAGATATTACAGCTACTCCCATTTCCACAAGGGATGCTCACAGTGTCTTGCAGTCCAACATCCCCCCAACTTTATCTAAATGTTCAAAATTGATATCCTTCTTAAATTGATCTTGAAATATTTAAGATATACCGTTTTGACTACCGGGATTACCGGGATGGCTTGGTTTTGTTTAAAATCCCTCTCGCCGTTCCATGAAAGGTTTGAATTTAATGCTCGTAGTCGTCCCTGAGATCAATATAGATACGCCCAGATACGCTCTTTTAAATAATTGGATGTACTTAGTGGCATTTGATTTAGTGCAACACCCTCTTCAACATTCTCTGAACTTTTCAATGTAATGAACTTGGTCGTTTGTGAGATATTGCTGATAAGTCCTTTTGACAACTTAGATGCACTATGCCCTTTGGACAAACAGGATCGGCTGAACTCTTTTGATTTCGTTCAATAGTTTTAGTTTTAATAGTATAGGTTACATTAGCATTTGCAGTGGCATTCTTAGTAGAAATATCAGCAATGCTAGTAGTAGTCAAAGTCAGAAGTAGTAGAAGTTGCAGTCACAAGTTGACGCATTCGCAGTTACAAGTTGTTACACTCGCTGTCTAAGTTTTAAGTAGTCATATTCGCAAGCACTAGCACTAGCAGTTGAGTTGTATTCTTTTTTGCTACATATGTAATCGCAAGTAGGCTACTTGCAATCGCAATCGTAAGTTGTGCCAGGCATTAGTAGCCGCAGTCACAAGTTATCATAGTGGCAAGTAGTCACGGTTGCAAATGTAAGTAGCCTTAGTCGTTGTTAAAAGTAGTAGCAGTTGCTATTATGCTCAGTCACAAAAGTAGTGATGGGTAAATGGGTCCCGTTAGCAAATTATTTGCATAACCTTATTAGCACAACATTTTCGAAACCGGTTTACCTAGCTACTAGATCCGGTCATGGACCTTCCCCTATTAGCATACTACAAGAGAAAAATAATTTGCATACATAGATGAGTACATAATTTACATATAGCCATGAGGCCCTAGCAACCAGCCGTAGCAAACAGATCCAATATTAGGCTCGATTTTAAATGTACTTTATACTAGTTAGAAAGCAGCAATAATACAAAGTCAAGAGTACCAAACGTAGCAGTAGACATTACAAGAGGATCTCGAATAAGCCTTGAATGTACGCTTGAATGTGAATATCCACTGATGCAAGATATGCGATATCATTGAGCAAATTCAAATCTGAGGAACACTTATGTTTTACAGAAACACTTAATATAATGCATATACATAGACTTCAAGCTGCTTTAAATTCAATAGTGAAATATGTTGTGGACAATAACTTGAATTAGTATGTGAAAAATGAGTGATATTGTTATTGTAATTATGAAATAAAAATGTTTCTAAATCGAAAATGTTAGATATTTTTAGAAGGCTACCGCTCCTCTCTCCGCTTTAGGAATCTAATGTATGGTCAGACGTTTCTCCTAATGGAATTGTGCGTTAGACACCTGGACCAGCAATCTATTCCTAATATTATGAGTCGGGAAATAGATTCTATATGACATGCTGTCTCCGGGAATTTCTTAGCGCCATCCTGAAAATGCATTATAGTGTGATGATTTTTGCTTGAATCGATAAGATTCCCTATTCCTGCTCTCTGATCTATTGATTGCATGCTTCCCATGTATGGAATAATTCACATACGGAGAAAATCGATTACTGGAAATTGATTACATTTGACTTACATTTCGTTTATTTATTGATGCTGACTTGTGGTAGTTTTACGCTTGGTAAATTATTGGACTTTATTTGTGCTCATTTTTTGTTTAATAGTACTTCTTAGAGAATGTTTAGAGATATTTTATTTGAGCATGATATAAACTTGCTAAAAAACTTAGGAAAATAGTCATTCTTAGAGTTTGTTTAGAGACGTTTTCTTAGAGAATGATGTAAACTTGCTCAAAACATAGAAATATAGTCCCTCTTAGAGAATTTTTAGAGATGTTTTCTTAGAGAATGATCTAAGCTGGCTCAAAACATAGGAAAATAGTCGTTCTTAGAGAATTTTTAGATAATTTTTCTTAGAGAATGACCTAGGCTTGCCCAAAACCAATCCTAAAACTTTGACAATCTAAAACAAACTAAAGCTAATTTATTTTAATCAACTAAACTTGTAGAACGAAAAGCTTTTTCTTAAATAGGTAAAGAGTTTTTTTTTTTAAATCTAAGACAGGGAAAAATAAAAGTACTTGAAAATGCAAGCTTCAAATGACCCGAAATTAGTATTGCCCAAGTGAACAGAAATTAAATAACTGAACACATAATGTTACACATAGTTATAGATACATAAATAAATATTCAAAAATATAGAACTTTAAATAAATAATCAAGCTACAGCAAGCTATACTCTGTTTTATACGGTGCTTTGGAGAGCTTGGTGATGTCACTTTTTTAACTTGTTAAAAAAATTGTTAATTTTTTGCTCTTTTTAGATGCTACTTTTTTTCCTTTCTGTTTTTTCCGCAGAATTTATACAAGTCTATTAAATTCATTTAATTAATTTAGTCGATTAATTCATGAATTCTTGTATTCTATATAATTTTTCTTTTCTGTAAGTAAGTGACTTTTTTATTCTTTTATTCCCTCAGTAAGGGACTTTTTTTTCTCTTACTTAACAGACTAAGGAGCTTTTGGGGTATTAACATAGCAGATTATTGTTTTCTTCATTAAGAATAAGCCAAACTAAAAAATAATAGAAAGTAGTAAAAATAGAAGGACTATTTAAATTTAATCCCCCCCCCCATACCCAATCCTTGTAAAGTTATTAAGCAAATTTTACTTTACTGAAAACTAAATATATTTTAAACATTTTGTTGAAATAATAACTGTGAAAAAATCATAATAAAAAAAAGTCAAGAATTGTCGTGATTAGTATGAGTTAAAATGATTAAATGTTAAAATATATAGCGTATGATCATTAGTTCTTTCAGTTATCATATTACTTGAAAGAACTAATTATCATAGTGATTCAAAATTATTTTTTCATTTTCATTGTTGTTTTAAAACATTTAACCGCACCATTCACAGTATATCTAGCTCTAATTAAAATGTAATGGGGAATGACCCTACTTCTTTTTGTTTTAAGTTTGGCTTGACTATTCATTTTGATGTCTTATCGATTTAGAACTTATTTACTTGTTAGTATCAGTATCTTTTAACTTTATTATTATTTATATATTTTTTATTTCTGCAGGTTTTGGTATCTGTTATTCATTGGTAGTAATTATGGGTCGTTTGAGGGTTAAATCTTTATACGACTTTATTTTTGTTTGTCTTAGGTTTTGATATGAGTATGTTTTTTGTTGTTGAAAATATCATTTTCGGTTCCTTTTTTTTAGTTGATTAATTTAAAAAAAGGTCTGAAAAAGAAGTTTTTCAAAGAAAAGTAAAGGCCATATTAAACTCAAAATGACCAGAAATTACTACTAAAGAACAAATAAAACCCAAAACGAACAGGAATTAAATAAACAATCTTAGCAAAAAAAACATACACTAAACACTAATATAAATGAATAAATAATTCTTAAAACAGTTAGTTTTTAAATTGAATATGCAAATAAAGCTTATAACGAAAAGAAATATTTTGCTATTGAAGTGTAAATGAAACCCAAATCATACAGAAATTAAATAAACAATCAATGCAAACAAACATAAAGTAGATACTAAAATAAATGGAAAAATAAATTTTAACACAAGTGGAACTTAAATTGAATATACAAATCAAGCTTGACACGAGCAAAAATCACTACGAACAAGAGTTTGGGTATCGCCTCCTTCTCTCACTGTAAAAGTTTAAAACCTACTGCGTCATTGGTGCCTTACTAAAAATTATGTGTCTTCAACTGTCTTGGAAAGTACAAATAAAATCAAATTAAATATTTGATATATAATGATATTAATTGTTGAAACATCATCAGTTCAAGATTTTATTTCACTGTAATTTTTATTTTCATTTTCAATGCTGTAATAACTGGAAAAGAAAATATTAGAGCGTTTTGAGTGAAGCGCCAATGACAGAGTAGGCTTTAGGTTTTTACAGTTAAGGAAAGGGGCCTTATCCAAACTCTTGTTTGTAGTGAAACTATATTTGTCTTGAACAGTCTTCGAAAGAACTAATAAAATTAAAGAGAATATGTGATGTATAATGATATTAATTGCTGAAAGCTCATCATTTCAAAATTTTACTATAATTCTAATGTTTATTTTCAATATTAAATACAAAAGAAAATATTTGTAATATAATTCGTTTTCAGTAAAGCGCCAATAATGCAGTAGGTTTTAGACTTTTACAGTGAGAGAAGGACCCGATACCCAAACTCTTGTTTCTAGTGATTTTGTTCGTTTCAAGCTTGATTTGCATATTTAATATAAGTTCCAATGGTTTTAAGACTTATCTATTTATTTATATTAGTATCTTGTATGTTTGTTTATATTGACTGTTTATTTAATTTCTCTTCGTATGGGGTTTCATTTATACTTCAATAGCAAAATATTTTTTTTTTCGTTTTGAGCTTTACTTGCAAATACAATTTAGCATTACTCAGTTTAAGATTTCTTTGTTTTTATTTATATGACTACTAGTTATATGTTTTTTGCTATGATTGTTTATTTAATTTCTGTTCGTTTTGAGTTTCAATTGTTCTTTAATAGTAATTTCTGGTCGTTCTGAGTTTGAATTTTAACTGGTAATTGTATCTGCTGTCCTTATGTTTAATATGGCCTTTTACTTCTTTAAAAAACTTCTTTTTCGGAAGGTTTTTAAACTAATTTTTGTTCGCTTTTGATTTAAAAAAGTTTCAAGTTTTAAAAAATTCCTTATTTCAAAATCAAATTTTTTTCTACATCAAACTTTCATCAAAGTATTAAAACCAGTATCAAAGTAACAATATCAAAGTACAAAAATAACAAGGTAAAGAAAACATCAGTGTAAACAAGGTATCAAAGTAACAAGAAGCAACTTGCATAGTCTAAAGCCCCTGAACCGCAACGCGAAGTTGCCAAGTAAATCACTAAATCCAAGTATAAAAGTAAACAAAGTATCAAAGTAACAATAATCAAGTTCTGTAACATTTCCCCGGGGCTGGAGGGGCGAATTAAGAGACCACCGCTCACAGTCAGTATATGGAGCTATCCTCCCATTTGCGCTGCAAGTGGGAGGTTCGGAGGTCGGGTTTTATGCTAGGAGGTGGATGGGGATGGCTGTGCACAATATTCCATTGGTAGCCCTGTTTGCACTAATCTTAGTGCACAGCTAGCAACGCATCTAGGAGATCCAGAATCAAACATGTCCTCTTTTCTTAAGTTCATTCAATGCACCCGGAGTCCAGTTCATTCAGTGCACCCGGAGTAGTAACATCCCTGTGCGAGCGCTGTGTAAAATTTGCTGTGAAAGATCTTGGGCGTTCGTTTATCGATCTATTTGAAAATTATAGACATTATTGGATAGAGAATAATACAAAAATTATTTGATGAGTTGACAAGTGAAGTGCCTAGTGAATTATCTTGGGCGTTCGTTTATCGAGATATTTGAAAATTATAAACATTATTGGATACCAATATGGTTAAGAAAAGTGGAAAGCGATCAAGACAAAGCGATTTGGACGAGTCTAGAGGGTCCACGGAATCGACTGATAATGTTTCAAAGTTGGATAAAATCCTTGCAATCGTCAAAGAAACTAAGAATGATATTTCGGAAATAAAAAGGGAAATCAGTGACATTAAGTCTGGTTTAGCGTCCCTAACGTCTCGTGTTGAAGATTTGGAGTTAGCAAAAGTGACCCACGAAAATGAGTTATCCAGTATTAAGCAGGAAATATCGGCACTACGTAAACAAATTGCGAAGGAACCCGGTTTTGGTGAGTTAGCTACGAGAGTCCTTGTGGTAGAAAACATGGATAGAAGAAGGAATATTATTCTATGGAACATTAAAGGTGAATCTAAGTCAAAAGCTAAGGAGCATGTTAACGCCTTACTTTCCCAACATCTTGGGATTAATACCCAATTTGAACTACTTGAGTTTACGGATCGATTTATCAAAATCCAGCTTCAGGATGATAAGGACAAATTCTGTATCCTTCAGGGAAACAAGAAATTGCGTGAAAACCCGTTCAGAAGAGTAGCCGGAGGTGAATCTCCCTATGTCTATATAACAGATGATGTGACAAAAGGTGTTCGTGATATTCGTAACTCCCTGAAAATCAAACAGAAAGAATTGAGAGAAAAGGGAGTCAGTGCTTGGATCCCCCCAGTCGTCCCACATGTATTATGCTTGATTGAGAATGAGCAAAAAGTGAAGCTTAAATGGTATAATTTCGTATAAGTCAAATGAATAAAAAATGTATCGGAAGTGGATTAAAGTGGTTTTTTAGTATGTTTGAGTAGATTTATGATTGTAGTTAGTTGTGATTTAGCTCGGGTATCCGTGATTAGATTGCGCTCACCTTCGGGTGATGATAAGGATAATGGTTAAAGTGAGTATGATGTCAAGTAGTGTTTATGTACTACTTTTTTGTTCTTATTTTTTATTTTCGAAATTTTTGTTGCCTTTTATTTTTTTTTCTTTATTTTTTTTATTTTATTTATATCGGCTCACGGAAATGGGATACGAAATTTTGTTGAGTTTGGATTATGGATGAGTTAAGTTTTGTAGAAATTCCTGCTGGTAGGCTGGAGGAACTTGAAAAAAATCCTCTTGATATTAATAATTTTTTTCATATGTTTTAGTCACAAGATCAAGATTTGCCAGATTATTATAATGCACCTAAAAATAAATATTTATTTGTTCATGATATTCCACCTTTAAATAATCAATTTAAACGACTGTCATTTTGGAATTGTAGAGGATTAAATAGCAGCTTTAATTTTTTGCATAATTTTCTTAAAGGGTTGTCAACAGATGTGTTAGGAATTTGTTAGACATTTATTGATAGAAATAATACATTTCAACATTATAAAAACTACAAGTTTTTTCATGTTAGTTGAAATAAGACTGAGAGAGGAGGAGTTGGTATTTTTATACGAGATGTTATTGCATCTTCTTTATGTACTGACTTTATGGTTTGGAATGTTGAGATGCTATTTGAGAGTTGTGTAGTAGAAGTGAATGATGGAAGAAATACTTTTTTGGAAATTGTAGTATATCGGCCACCATCGTCTAGTATTCAAGAGTGTTTAAGTCAATATGAGTCGTTGTTAGATGCTCTCATCCAGCAACACCATTCATTTTATGTAGGGGATTTTAATATTGATTTAATGCGACATAATGTTTCGACATCGAATAAGGGATTAGAATTTTTGAATATTTCATTTTTACATAGTTTCTCACCTACTTGTTTACTACCATCAAGAATCAGTAATAACCATGCAACTCTTATTGATAAAATTTTTACATCTGAAAACTGCCTTGATACCCATATTATTTTGAATGATGCATCTGATTATTGTGTTGTTGTTTCTGACTTCTCTGGATCAGGAGTGGAATGTGAAAAGAGACCAAATAAAAGTTATAAAAGGATAATTAACCAAAAAAGATAGATGAGATGAAAGTAAAAATAGGAGATATAGATTGGAATGATGTCCTAAATGTTAAGACCCGAATCAGTCAATTGCTTTATTTTATAGCTAAATTTAACCAAATATTCGACCCAGTATGTCCTATGGTATTAAGAAAGAGTAAAGATTTACCTCGTAAACCATGGGTTACTGAAAGCCTTTTAAAGAGTATAAAAGCAAAAATAGATTGTATAAGGTGAAGATGCAGTACCCAAATGAAATTAATATTGAAAATTTAAAAAAAAAAAAAAATCGGTTAACTCTTGTTCTCAGAGAAACGGAAGCAAAATATTATCAAAATGAATTTCGCAAATGTGATTCACCTCGGGAAACATGGAAATTAATAAATGAAAAAATGAATAATGTTAAAACAAGAAATATTCCATCTCACATTACAAGTCATGAAGGAGTCAAGATAACTGATGAGATAGGGATGGCGGAAGCATTTGCTGACCATTTTAGAAAATTTGGACATGGTCTGGTGGATCAAATCTCTGCTGGAACACATAATCATAGAAAATATTTACCAAATAAAGTAGATAAGACTATATTTATGTACCCTATCCGGTTCTCGGAATACCAAAAAGCCGTTACTAGTTTGAAAAATGGATTTTCGGCAGGAAGTGATGGCATATCGACTTCTCGGTTTAATGAATTAGCTGGTGTACTTTTTCAGCCGCTTTTATATATTTTTAATTCTTGTATAAAAAATGGATATTTCCCAGTTTGTCTTAAAGTAGCTAAAATTTTAACTTTGTTTAAAAAAAGGTGATAAAGATAACCCAAACAATTATAGGACAATTACTATTTTATCACCTGTTTCTAAAGTTTTTGAAAAGATAATAAAAATATATTTATTTCATTTCTTGAAAATAATGTTTTTTTTCTCCTAATCAGTTTGGTTTTTTGAGTGGTAGATCAACAGAGCAAGCAGTAGCTGCTTTACATCATTTCTCATCAGAGGCTATGGATGATAGTTATTTGGCGGCAACTATATTTTTTGACATAAAAAAAGCTTTTGATACAATAGATCATGCAATTCTTTTTGATAAGCTGGAAAATATAGGGATCCGTGGAATAGCTCTGGATTTAATGAGATCGTATTTATCTGAAAGAAATTTTAAAGTCCAAGTTTGTAAAGAATCATCTCATATTTTCCCGTTAGAAAATATAGGGGTACCGCAGGGATCTGTATTGGGGCCGATACTTTTTTTGATTTATGTAAATGATCTTCCAAATTGCATGCCTTCAGGTGATGAGTTACCAATATTGTTTGCGGATGATACAGCAATTAGTTTGAGGGCGGGCAACGAGGAGGACCTACGATTGTCCTTGGAGACTGTTGCTTTGAATGTAAATTCTTGGTTTCATGATAACCGATTAATACCTAATTTAGAGAAGTCGGAATTTATGGTTTTTGGGAGAAGTTCGAGGTCAGTGAAGCGTGAGATGCATATTAGTAAACTTAAAGCAACAGTGTCCAGGAATCTCGGTTGTTTGCATAGATTAAAGTTTCTGTTTCCATACCAAATCATTAGAACTTTATATTTTTCATTAATTGATTGTTATTTCCAGTATTGTCCGAGCGTTTGGATGCTGACTTTCCCTTCACATTTACGAGGACTCCAAATTGTTCAAAATAAATCAATAAGAATTCTGGACCATTTTTTAGTACACCCTAGGAAGACAGAGGAATTATCTGAAATTAAAACATCTTTTCTATTTCTTGGATATTCTGGATTTACAACAAATTTTGCACCTTAATTTGGGCATATGGTTTTTGAAAATCCAACATAAAGATCATTTTATCAATAGTATGAAACTTTTGGCTGAAAATAAACATAGCCATTTATCAAGAGCTAGTATTAAGTTTCTTTTCCCGTTTGTTAAAATTGAGAGATCCAGACTAAGTTTAAGATATCAACTTCCTCATATTGCGAATAAATATAAGTTATTTGAATTAGTAAGTGAATCACCATCACTATACATATATAAAAAGAAATTGAAAAGAGATGGTCCTTTCAGCCTACAGTAGCGGGGATTGATTGTATTATTGATTTATTTATAAATTGTTAAGTAAATCTCATCCCTATCTCCGTGAGTCGATAGTTAAGTTATGTTTTTTTTTTTTTTTTTTAAATTTATTTTAAATTTTTTTATGTTCTTATCAAATTTTATTATATTTCTGAAGCTATTTTATCAGGAAGTGTAATTTTTTTTTACCTATTGTTTGATAAAGGAGACATTACGAGATTCCTCTCTTCTCCTTTGTACAAAATTTATGTATATGTTTTTGTTAAATAAAGTCAAGTCAAGTCTTAATAAATAACTTGAAAAAAGGAAACTAGAACATTCAATTTCTCATTTGAGTCCCCTAATAAGTATATACGACCACCTTTTCTATAAACAACCCTTTTTCACCCTGGGCATAAGTTACAACCCTTCCCCGGGCTGGAGTAGGGTATGTTGAACCCGAGTAGTTTGTCATTTGATCGTTGGACTATTCCAAACTTAATGACTATATAAAAATTTTGATCGAACACATTTTGCAAAAAGAGAGTGTGTGGGCGGGGGTAGATTCCCTCTGATCACTTTTGATGACTCTTTGAAGGTAACTCCAACTTTTAATTTCCACTCAAATGAGCCATCTGTGAAGTTTATATGACCGCTCCTTGCATTGAAGCTTATTTGCCACTTGGGAATAACTTACAACAATTGCCCCCAGACTCTGGGAGGTTGTGTTGACCCTGGAGTTTTCGGTATTTGATCTCTAGGCTATTTTGAACAAAATTGATATAACAAAATTTTGATTGGATGTATTTGGGAAAAAAGGGCTGTGGGGGGAGGGGAGCTAGTTGACCTCCTATAACTTTTGACTCTTAGCAAGGGCGCTAGAATTTCGCTTTACAATTGAA